>NW_021703643.1:42189-43810 GCF_005190385.1 Monodon monoceros | reverse complement strand
AAATACCCATCACACATTCAGGGTCCTCCAAGATGTCAGACACAGACCCTTGTTTTTTCCTTTCTGCATTACCTCATGTTTATTTCCTGGATGTGCAAGTATTTGAGACAAACCATACATGTTTTAATCACATTGAATTCAGACAGTGAGGTAAAATTTAATGTTTATCATAATTCACAACGGACTTTGTGTGTCCCTTAACGTGGGTGAACATTTCTTCACCTGAAACAGTTGAAACGTTATCAAGAGTTACCCTGGAGGTGGATTTATTCATAACAACTAAACACACCGCGTATTTTGTGGATAAGGTAGTCATTCTTGCTGAGATGGTCATGGATCCCAGCACTGCTGACATGGGCTAAGGCCTGACCTGCCTGTTTCCTGTGCACAACTGAGTGTCTGCAGGAACACCGCGAGCTTCAGGGCTCCTTCCATGCATGTGGACGTTGGGGAATCCCCAGGTCTAGCACGATCTAAGAACAGACAGCTCCTGGAAGCTCCTCAGGACTCCAACATGCTGGGCAGGTGACCTGGTCAGAGTGCACAGACTCACTCCTTCTAGAAGTGTTTATTTTTGCTCACCCTGTCACAGCCTGTGACATTGGAGCTCAGGGAACACAGTTCCCACTGCACTGGGTGAGAGAACATGCATGATTCTTGGAAGTAAACCTTCACAGTGAATGGCTTGCAGAGTATGAGGGTGTCATGGTCAAAGGAAAGTCCCCACCTCAGGAAGCAGGTTCCCTTGAAAAGTCCACCTGAGAGGTTTCCCGAGTCCCTGGATCAGTGAGTCCTGAGACTGTGCCTGAGGTCATTTAAGTAAATGGTGCTGGAGAGCAGAGCACAGCTCCATCCCATCTCGCTGTGGGCACTGAGGATGTGGCCTCACCATCTGCATTTCAGTCTGCAAGGATGTAAACTGGGGGTCACGATGGTAATGGTATGTCTGAAATTTATAGTGGGGTTGCCAGGGGTGCTGAATGTTGACATGAGTGTCATCAGTGATGTTACTTCTCCTGGGAACCAGAAAGACCAATGTGAGTCCCCATCTCTGGCTGACACCCTGTACATGTAGCGCTGGCTCCACTCCTGCCCTGAAAGGTCACACCTGAGGGTCTGGGACAGGTCAGCTCTCCCTCAGCCCAGTGATTTCACCTGTACACTGACTGATGTCGAGCCTGCCGTCTATGAGAAGATATTACTGCATACTATTTCATGAACACAGTACGATACTTCTTCTAGCTTTTCCAATAATATTTGCAGAGTAAATTAAATACTAAAGAATCTGTCTGCTTGAATGTCGATAATAGGAGAGCCGAACAAAGTAATATGGGCAAGAATCACGGGACAAGTGTGGACCCTGTTGTTTAAACCTGAAAATTGAGCTGATACGCTGTGGGATAGGGGAGCGGAAGGGATGGCATCTAAAACCTAGAACCAGGTGGGCCCATTATTCAGCAGGTGGAAGAAGGGCCTGTATTTGTACAGATGCCCCAGCGTCTGACCTGCCCTTCTTGAGCTGGTGGATTAGAGGCGATCCATCTAAATTCACGTTAACATAGAAGGATATATAACAGGTGTCTTTATGTTTCAGTGGGTGGGGATGTGTTGTTAGGGTCGA
>NW_021703643.1:40224-42089 GCF_005190385.1 Monodon monoceros | reverse complement strand
CAGCTGTGCTCAAGGATTAACGGCAGATTTGGGCAGTAGACTTTAATCCCATGGATGTATATATTTCACATAAATACCCATCACACATTCAGGGTTCGCCAAGATATCAGACACAGACTCTTTTTTTTTCCTTTCTCCATTACCTCATGTTTAATTCCTAGATGTGAAAGTATTTGAGACAAACCATACATTTAATAATCACATTGAATTCAGAGAGTGAGGTAAAATTTAATATTTATCATAATTCACAACGGACTTCGTGTTTCCCTTAACTTGGGTGAACATTTCCTCACCTGAAACAGTTTAAATATTATCAAGAATTGCACTGGAGGTGGATTTACCCTTAACAACTAAACACACCGTGTATTTTGTGGACAAGGTAGTCATTCTTGCTGAGATGGTCATGGATCCCAGCACTGCTGACATGGCCAGTTAGCCTGACCTACCTGTTTCCTGTGCACAACTGAGTGTCTGCAGGAACACCGCGAGCTTCAGGGCTCGTTCCTTGCGGGTGGACGTTGAGGAATCCCCAGGGCTAGCAAGGTCTAAGAACAGACAGCTCCTGGAAGCTCCTCAGGACTCCAACATGCTGGGCAGGTCACCTGGTCACAGTGCACAGACTCACTCCTTCTAGAAGTGTTCATTTTTTCTCTCCCTGTCACAGCCAGTGACATTGGAGCTCAGGGAACACAGTTCCCACTGCACTGGGTGAGAGAACATGCATGATTCTTGGAAGTAAACCTTCACAGTGAATGGCTTGCAGACTATGTGGGTGTCATGGTCAGAGGAAAGTCCTTACCTCAGGAAGCAGGTTCCCTTGAAAAGTCCACCTGAGAGCAGCTCTCCCGAGTCCCTGGGTCACTGAGTCCTGGGACTGTGACTGAGGTCATATAAGTAAATGGTGCTGGAGGGCAGAGCACAGCTCCATCCCATCTCACTGTGGGCACCTCACCATCGACATTTCAGTCTGCAAGGATGCAAATTCAGGATCACGATGGTAATGGGATGTCTGAACTTTATAGTGGGGTTGCCAGGGGTGTTGGATGTTGACCTCAGTGTCATCAGTGATGTTACTTCTCCTGGGAACCAGAAAGACCAACGTGAGTCCCCATCTCTGACTGACACCCTGTACAGGTAGCCCTGGCTCCACTCCTGCCCTGAGAGGTGACACCTGTGGGTCTGGGGCAGGTCAGCTCTCCCTCAGCCCAGTGATTTCACCTGTACACTGACTGATGTCGAGCCTGCCGTCTGTGAGAAGGTATTTACTCCATACACTTTCATGAACACAGTACGATACTTCTTCTAGCTTTTCTAATAATATTTGCAGAGTAAATTAAGCACTAAAGAATCTGCCTGCTTGAATGTTGATAATAGGAGAGCCAACCACAGTGATATGGGCAAGAATCACAGGACAAGTCTGGACCCTGTTGTCAGGACCTGAAAATTGAGCTGATACGCTGTGGGATAGGGGAGCGGAAGCGATGGCATCTAAAACCTAGAATCAGGTGGGCCCCTTTATTCACCAGGTGTAAGAAGGCCCTGCATTTGTACAGATGTCCCAGCATCTGACCTGCCCTTCTTGAGCTGGTGGATTAGAGGAGATCCATCCAAATTCGTGTTAATATAGAAGGATATATAGCAGGTGTCTTTATGTGTCAGTGGTTGGGGATGTTTTCTTAGGGTCCATTTAACCCTAGGAAAAATGTGTTAGGGCACCCGGACTAAAAAAATTATTTTTCCTTTGTGGAGAAAATTGGAGGGAATTATGTCTGGAGACCAGATCGTATGATAATGCTGGAGGGAATATCCATTAGAGATGCCCAGTGGGTGATGGGAAATGAAGTGGGGAAATTTCAGTCATCTTG
>NW_021703643.1:36398-40124 GCF_005190385.1 Monodon monoceros | reverse complement strand
AAGGGAAAACACAGAGACCATCAGAAGGACCTGTCCACGTCGCCCCCATGAACCCACCACCACCAGCCCTTCTCCCTCCTAACACGATGGTCAGGCCTTCTTGCTGTGACCATCACTGGTAACCTTCAAAGCAAGATGACTGAAATCTCCCCACTTCATTTCCCATCACCCACTGGGCGTCTCTAATGGATATTCCCTCCAGCATTATCATATGATCTGGTCTCCAGACTTAATGGACCCCAATTATCTCCACAAAGGAAAAATAATTTTTTTAGTCCTGGTGACCTTACACATTTTTCCTAGGGTTAAATGGACCCTAAGAAAACATCCCCAACCACTGAAACATAAAGACACCTGTTATATATCCTTCTATGTTAACATGAATTTAGATGGATCGCCTCTAATCCACCAGCTCAAGAAGGCAGGTCAGACGCTGGGGCATCTGTACAAATACAGGCCCTTCTTCCACCTGGTGATTAATGGGCCCACCTGGTTCTAGGCTTTAGATGCCATCCCTTCCATTCCCCTATCCCACAGCGTATCAGCTCAATTTTCAGGTCCTAACAACAGGGTCCACACTTGTCCCGTGATTCTTGCCCATATTACTTTGTTCGGCTCTCCTATTATCGACATTCAAGCAGACAGGTTCTTTAGTATTTAATTTACTCTGCAAATATTATTGGAAAAGCTAGAAGAATATAGTACTGTGTTCATGAAATAGTATGCAGTAATACCTTCTCATAGACGGCAGGCTCGACATCAGTCAGTGTACAGGTGAAATCACTGGGCTGAGGGAGAGCTGACCTGCCCCAGACCCACAGTTGTGACCTCTCAGGGCAGGAGTAGAGCCAGCGCTACATGTACAGGGTGTCAGTCAGAGATGGGGACTCACATTGGTCTTTCTGGTTCCCAGGAGAAGTAACATCACTGATGACACTGAGGTCAACATCCAACACCCCTGGCAACCCCACTATAAAGTTCAGACATCCCATTACCATTGTGATCCCCAGTTTACATCCTTGCAGACTGAAATGCAGGTGGTGAGGCCACATCCTCAGTGCCCACAGCGAGATGGGATGGAGCTGTGCGCTGCTCTCCGGCACCATTTACTTAAATGACCTCAGGCACAGTCCCAGGACTCACTGACCCAGGGACTCGGGAGAGCTGCTCTCCGGTGGTCTTTTCAAGGGAAACTGCTTCCTGAGGTGGGGGCTTTCCTCTGACCATGACACCCTCCTACTGCAAACCATTCACTGTGAAGGTTTACTTCCAAGAATCATGCAGGTTCTCTCATCCAGTTCAGTGGGAACTGTGTTCCCTGACCTCCAATGTCACTGGGTGTGACAGGGAGAGCAGAAATGAACACTTCTAGGAGTGAGTCTGTGCACTCTGACCAGGTCACCCGCCCAGCATGTTGGAGTCCTGAGGAGGTTCCAGGAGTTGTCTGTTCTTAGACCTTGCTAGCTCTGGGGATTTCCCAACATCCACATGCATGGAAGGAGCCCTGAAGCTCGCGGTGTTCCTGCAGACACTCAGTTGTGCACAGGAAACAGGCAGGTCAGGCTTCAGGCCATGTCAGCAGTGCTGGGATCCATGACCATCTCAGCAAGAATGACTACCTTGTCCACAAAATACACGGTGTGTTTAGTTGTTATGAATAAATCCACCTCCAGAGTAACTCTTGATAACGTTTCAACTGTTTCAGGTGAAGAAATGTTCCCCCACGTTAAGGGACACACGAAGTCCGTTGTGAATTATGATAAACATTAAATTTTCCCTCACTCTGTCTGAATTCAATGTGATTATTACATGTATGGTTTGTCTCAAATACTTGCACATCCAGGAAATAAACATGAGGTAATGCAGAAAGGAAAAAACAAGAGTCTGTGTCTGACATCTTGGAGGACCCTGAATGTGTGATGGGTATTTTTGTGAAATATATACATCCATGGGATTAAAGTCTACTGCCCAAATCTGCCGTTAATCGTTGAGCACAGCTGATTTCCTGACTAGCCCTTCAGCATCATTTCATTCCTGGACACAGAGTCCCCCAAGCATAGGGAGGGGACCCCAGGTGGGGGCTGAGTTCTCTGAGGAAACAGTCAGCAGCGTCCTCAGGTGGAGCCCCAGAGACTGGGACCTCCCTTCACTACTTTCTGCTTTTTATAAAAAGGTCCCTCCCTTATGCAAATATCCCCTTACACCACAAGGTAAAAACAAAGTACCTGTTCACTTAAATTCAGGTTTCTCCTCATGCTTGAAGAGAATTTCTGGGCTTCAGGAATCTCATCTGCAAGAAGATGAATCCACTGTGGCTCTTCCTCTTCCTGGTGTCAGCTCCCAGAGGTGAGTTTCTCAGGGATTCAGACGTGAACACCTGGGGAAGCTGCATCTGAGCCCATGAGTCACCGTGGTTCTCTCTGTCCACAGGTGCCCTGTCCCAGGTGCAGCTGCAGGAGTCGGGACCCAGTCTGGTGAAGCCCTCGCAGACCCTCTCCCTCACCTGCACTGTCTCTGGATTCTCATTAACCAGCTATGCTGTAGCCTGGGTCCGCCAGGCTCCAGGAAAGGAGCTGGAATGGGTTGGTGAGATGGGTTATAGTGGAAGCACATATTACAACCCAACTCTTAAGTCCCGGCTCAGCATCACCAGGGACACCTCCAAGAGCCAAGTCTACTTATCGCTGAGCAGCCTAACGACTGAGGACACAGCCGTGTATTACTGTGCGAGAGACACAGTGAGGGGAAGTCAGTGTGAGCCCAGACACAAACCTCCCTGCACGGATACCCGTTACCACAAGGGGTCGCACAGGACCCAACAAGTACAGGGCTGCGACCTGCAGCAGGTGCATATATGGGCTGGGAGGGAATTCTTGTTAGATCCTGTGCTTTCCTCTTCCTGCCCAGGACCTCTACCAGAGACTCTGTTCTGTATCCTAATGTTTCATTGCTGTGGATTATGAAGTGTCTAAAAATTTTTGTGTGCATATACATATTTGCTTTTTATTTTTATTATAGTTGTGTATATATATATTCATATGCACAGACACATATAATACTCAAGAATTAAGGTTGTTTATCATTTCTTTATCTTTTTCTCAAAGGAGCTCAAAAAAACCCTGCAGCTCACCATAATTCTCAATTTCAGCCTGAAATTTGTGAAACGTGTAAATATCCTGACAATGCACATGAGATTTTTAAACAGTATTAATTGTTGTTTTGTTTTTGTAGATGTGGAAGGAAGAGACACACCGTCCTGCTTTCAGGCAACCTGTACAGGCATTCTGAATTCTGCTGCAGGCAGCGTTATAGACTCTAACGCCAGAGCGCTCCAATACTGCACATGAAATTATCCTCGTTATTCACAGATTCCAAATCTGCAAATTCACCTACTTCTAGCTTTTATGAGCACCCCAAAATAAATACTGTCATTTTGTGGTCATTCGCGGACATTAAGAATGTGGCCAGTTGTTTGAATCAGGCAACACACATGTGCACACACACACACACTCATACACACACACACACACATTTTCCCAGCTGAGGTAAGTCACGGTGATGATGCTCCTTTTCCTTGTTTCAATTCCCCTCCTGTAATTGAGCTCTTTCTGGGGTCAAATTAGTGCCCTGCTTTTCACATTTCCGTGATTCTTGGCAATTGTTTAAAGTAGTCCCAGGTGTAGGGCTGAGGAAGAGTCTAGTGTCCCTACGCACAAGTGGCTGTGA
>NW_021703643.1:13388-36298 GCF_005190385.1 Monodon monoceros | reverse complement strand
GTAACATCACTGATGACACTCATGTCAACATCCAGCACCCCTGGCAACCCCACTATAAATTTCAGACATACCATTACCATCGTGATGCCCAGTTTACATCCTTGCAGACTGAAATACAGATGGTGAGGCCACATCCTCAGTACCCACAGCGAGATGCGATGGAGCTGTGCTCTGCTCTCCAGCACCATTTACTTATATGACCTCAGGCACAGTCCCAGGACTCAGTGACCCAGGGACTTGGAAAGCTGCTCTTAGGTGGACTTCTCAAAGAACCTGCTTCCTGAAGTGTGAGCTTTCCTCTGACCATGATACCCTCATACTCTGCAAGCCATTCACTGTGAAGGTTTACTTCCAAGAATCATGCATGTTCTCTCACCCAGTGCAGTGGGAACTGTGTTCCCTGAGCTCCAATGTCACTGGCTGTGACAGGGAGAGTTAGAAATTAACACTTCTAGAAGGAGTGAGTCTGTGCACTGTGACCAGGTCACCTGCGCAGCATGTTGGAGTCTTGAGGAGCTTCCAGGAGCTGTCTGTTCTTAGACCTTGCTAGCCCTGGGGATTCCTCAACGTCCACCCGCAAGGAACGAGCCCTGAAGCTCGCGGTGTTCCTGCAGACACTCAGTTTTGCACAGGAAACAGGCAGGTCAGGCTACTGGCCATGTCAGCAGTGCTGGGATCCATGACCATCTCAGCAAGAATGACTGCCTTGTCCACAAAATACACGGTGTGTTTAGTTGTTATGAATAAATTCACCTCCAGAGCAACTCTTGATAACATTTAAACTGTTTCAGGTGAAGAAATGCTCACCCAAGTTAGGGGAAACACGAACTCTGTTGTGAATTATGATAAACATTAAATTTTACCTAACTTTGTCTGAATTCAATGTGATTATTACATGTATGGTTTGTCCCAAATACTTGCGCATCCAGGATATAAACATGAGGTAATGCAGAAAAGAAAAAACAAGAGCCTGTGTCTGACATCTTGGAGGACCCTGAATGTGTGATGGTATTTATGTGAAATATATATATCCATGGGATTAAAGTCTACTCCCCAAATCTGCCGTTAACCCTTGAGCAGAGCTGATTACCTGACTAGCCCTTCAGCATCATTTCATTCCTGGACACAGAGTACCCCAGGCATAGTGAGGGGACCCCAGGTGAGGGCTGAGTTCTCTGAGGGCACAGTCAGCAGCGTCCTCAGGTGGAGTCCCAGAGACTGGGGCCTCCCTTCACTACTTTCTGCTTTTTATAAAAAGGTCCCTCCCTTATGCAAATATCCCCTTAGACCACAAGGTAAAAACAAAGTACCTGTTCACTTAAATTCGGGTTTCTCCTCATGCTTGAATAGATTTTCTGGGCTTCATGTGAATCCACCTGCAAGAAGAGATGAATCCCGTGGTTCTTCTCTTTCTGGTTTTGTCAGCTCCCAGAGGTGAGTTTATGCGGGATTCAGAGTTGACTGTTTTGACAAAATGGGGGAATCTGCATTGAGCCATGAGTCACCGGTGGTCTCTCTGTCACAGGTGTCCTGTCCAGGTGCAGCTGCAGGATGTCGGGACCCAGATGGTGAGTGAAAGCCTGCACAGCCTCTCCTTCACCTGCATCTGTTTTGGATTCTCTTTAACCAGCTATGCTGTAGCTGGGTCCGCAGCTCCAGGAAAGGGGGGCTGGAGTGGGTGGGGGGTATATATGGTGGTGGAAGCGATATTATAACCCAACTCTTAAGTCCGGGTCCGCATCACCAACGGACCCATCCAAGAGCAAGTCTATTATAGCGCTGAGGCAGGCCGGATCAAATGAGGGACACAGCCGTGTATTATGTGCGAGGAGGAACAGTGAGGGGAAGGTCTAGTGTTAGAGCCAGACAAAACTCCTGCACGGGGCCCGTTACCACCAGGGGTCGCACGGACCAAGAAGTGCAGGGGCTGAGGCGGTGCAGCGGTGTATATAGGGCTGGGAGGGGGTTCTTGGTGGAACTGTGCTTTCCCTTTCTGTTCAGGCCTCCACCAGACACCCTATTCTGTATCTACTAATTTCAAAGGTTGTGGATTATTCTAGAAAATTTGTGTGCATGTACATATTTGCTTAATTTTATTTTTATTATAGTTATATATATATATAAATATATCTATATCTATACATACACACACACATATAGTATACAGGAATTAAGGTTGTTTTTCATGTCTTTAGTTTTCTTTTTCACAAAGGAGCTCAGTACAACCCTGAGCCTCACCGTAATGTTCAGTGTGAGACTGATGTTTGTGAAGCTGGTAAATATCCCAAGAAGGCACATGAGACTTTTAAACATTATTAATTTTTGTCCTGTTTTTGTACATGTGGAAGGAAGAGACACACCGTCCTGCTTTCAGGCAACCTGCACAAGCAGGTTGAGTTCTGCAACATGCAGTGTTACAGACTCTAGTGCCAGAGCGCCCCAATTCGGCACATGCAATGATCCTCGTTATTCACAGATTACATATTTTCAAATTCAGCTACTGGCTAGCTTTTATTAGCACCCCAAAATGAATGCTGTCATTTTGTGATCTTTCACGGACATTTACAATGTGGCCGGTTCTTTGAATCACCCAACACACACACACACACACACACACACACACACACATATTCCCATCTGAGGTCAGTCAAGGAGATACTCCCTTTTCTTCTTTTAACCCCCGTCCTGTACTTGAGCACTTTCTGGGGTCAAATTAGTGCCATGCTTTTCACATTTCCGTGATTCTTGGCGATTGTTTAAAGTAGTCCCAGGCGTAGGGCTGAGGAAGAGTCTAGTGTCCCTACGCACAAGTGGCTGTGAGTGGACTTAGGGAAAATGTACATGAGACATCAGCTTCATTCAGGCATGATTATATGGCCATGGGCTGTGGGATTGATATTCATGTATCCAATATAAATCTCATGCAGAACATGAAGACAAAACTCGCTGCTGCATATGGGATGCAGCTTTGGAAAATTGGCCTTATTCCAAATACAGCATTTCAAGTGGGGTCTTATGGCCAAGAAGAGGGTGGGGTGGAGTGGACTGGAAATTATTAACAGAAGAAATACAGGCTAAGGGGAACCTTAAGCTGTATTTACATAGACTCAAAAGGATTTTTGCCAAAGGCTGACCAGGGTGGTCAGATATCATGTGGGTGATAGGGGGTTTGAAGGATTTGATCAAATACTGCGGGTGATCAGAGTTCAAGGGTAGGGGATTCTCATTATTCTCACTTAGCAGGGCTCTTGACAAAACCTGGCCATGCACATATAAACACAAAAGCCCACAGGTCAAGACTGGTTGAGAAGAGAATTACAAGCATCCTGTTGGCTAAGGGGTGGTCAAGGGTCTTTGTCACACTTAAGAAAAGGAATAATGAACATACAAGTGAACCAGGGATGCACACAGACACACAGAGAAAAGACCATCTGAGGACTCAGTGAGAAGAGGTCCACCTGCAAGCAAAGGAGAAAGGCCTCAGAAGGACCCAAACCTGCTGACACTGTGACCTTAGACTTCTTGCCTCCAGGCCTGAGAGGAATCCATTTCTGTTGTTTAAGCTGCACAAACTGTTTTTCTGTAATGACCACATTAGCGGATTATACACAACTGCTATAGAAGCAGATAGACATATATGGAAATGTAAGTATCGTATTGGAAAAGAAACATCACTCATCCTCCAGGAATGACTTAATGATCATCCCCAAAAAGACGTATAAGTGTCCACTTTAACATTCTTTAGAATTCATAATAGAGTGCAGAATGATTTCTGGATAAATTAATGTCAGAAATATTTCTTCATGAGACTTTTATTTGAAATTTAGGTCACTACCTACTCTTATTAGTTGTCAAGTTTTTAATTGTTTAATGACATAAGTGATTCTTCTGTTGAACTTCAAATCTACTTCCAGCTTCAGATGGATTTCCAAGTTCTTTCAGCGTGAAAAATCTCCCCAGTGCTGTTTGATGCAATACCTTTCACTGGAATAGTACGAGTATTGTTTATATTTGGAATTTGATGTCCATATAACACTGGAGTCATTTTCTCCCCTAGAGGACATTTGGAAATATCTGGACACGGGTTGGGCTGTAACATTTGGGCTGTGCTGTCAGTACCTAGTTATCTAGTGGGTAGAGTCCATCCGTGCTGACACACATCCTACAATGCACACGACATTATGAGCCACGTGCAAGTCCCCAGTAAAAATGGAGAGAATAACTCTTTTACCAAGGGAAAAGGGGAGTCGAAAGGGCTATAGAGAACTGAGTCCATGGTTTCTCTTTGGCTGAGTTCTTGCCAGAAAATTAGAGGTAAACTTTCTTCTTCTTGTTGGATTCTGAGATCGTCAAAGGGCATGAGAACCTCCCTTCTCTTAACCCAATTTTATTTGAGTTTTTATTCATTATTATTATTATTGTTGTCATTGTTTTTATTTTACTTTTTCCGCTTTTTTTACAACTATCTTCTAATTTTAATTGGAGTTAAAGGTTGGACTAGACAATAACATTTGGAATCAATTAAATATAATTTTACCATTTTCTCTCCATGACTTGTTATAATTATCCCACCATGAGGTAATGAATGTTATTGCAGAGAAAAGCTTATTTTTTACTTTCTAAATTTTATTGTTTTAATTAGTTATTTTTATTGAAGAATATTTGATTTATAATGGGTTAGTTTCAGGTGTACAGCAAACTGATTCAGTTTTATATATATATATTACAAAATATTATTACAAAATATTGTTACTTATTACAAAATATTGAGAATGGTACCCTGTGATATATAGTAGGTCCTTGTTGATTATCTATTTTATACATAGTAGTGTGTTTATGTTAATCCCAAATTCCTAATTTATCCCTCCCTCTCACCTTTCCCCTTTGGTAGCCATGAATTTTATTTTGAAGTCTCTGAGTCTGTGTCTGTTTTATAAATAAGATGATTTATATCATTTTTTTAGAATCCATATATAAGTGATTTCACATTTTATTTGTCTTTCTCCATCTGACTTACTAAACCTAGTATAATAATCTCTAAGTCTATCTACGTTGTTGCAAATGGCATTATTTCATTCTTTTTTTTATGTCTGAGTAATATTCCATTGTATGTATGCACCATATCTTCTTTATCCATTCATCTGTCAATGGACATTTAGGTTGCTTCCATGTCCAGCATATTGTAAATACTGCTGCAGTAAAAATTGGGGTGCATGTATCTTTTCAAATTATAGTTTACTCTGTGTATATTCACAGGAGTGGGATTGCTGGATCACATGGTAGCTCTATTTTTACTTCTTTAAGGAACGTATATACTGTCAACCACAGTGGCTGTAGCTATTTACATTCCCACCAACAGTGTAGGAGGGTTCCTTTTCTACACACCACCTGCAGCACTTATTATTTGTAGCCGTTTTGATGATAGCTATTCTAACTGGTCTGAGGTGATGCCTCATTGTAGTTTTGATTTGCATTTCTCTAATAATTAGCGACGCTGAGCATTATTTCATGTACATTTTGGCCATCTGTATATCTTCTTTAGAGAAATGTCTATTAAGTCTTCTGCCCATTTTTTGATTGTATTGTTTGTTTTTCTGATATTGAGCCTTATGATCTGTTTGCGTACTTTGGAGATTAATCCCTTGGTTGTTGCATTGTTTGCAAATATTTTCTTCCATTCAGTAGGTTTTCTTTTTTTTCTTTCAATTTCCTTTGCTGTGCAAAAGCTTTTAACTTTAATTAGGTCCCAATTGTTTATTTTTGGTTTTATTTCCATTACTCTAGGAGACAAATGCAAAAAGATATGGCAGTTATGTCAAAGGATGTCTGCCAATGTTTTCCTCTGTTTCATAGTATCCATTTATACAATGGATACTATAAAACTCTTAGTATCCATTTATATATATTTATAGTACACATTTAGATATTTAATCCCTTTTGAGTTTGTTTTTGTGTATCGTGTTAGAGAATGTTTTAATTTCTTTCTTTTACATGAAGCTGCCAATTTCACATCACCACTTATTGAAGAGACTGTCTTTTCTCCATTGTATATTCTTGCTTCCTTTGTCATTGATTAATTGACCATATGTGTGTGGGTTTATCTCTGGACTTTTTATCCTGTTTCATTGAACTATATTTCTGTTGTTGTGCCAGTACCACACTGTTTTGATGACTGTAGTTCCGTAGTATAATCTAAAGCTAGGGAGCCTGCTCCCTCCAGCTCCAATTATCTTTCTCAATATTTCTTTGGCTATTTATTTGGGGTCTTTTGTGGTCCCATAGAAATTTTTTTTTAATTTCTTCTAGTTCTTTGATAAATGTTAGTGGTAATCTGATTGGGATTGCATTTAATCTGTAGAGTACGGTGCGTAGTATCCTCATTTGACAATATTGATTATTCCAATCAAAGAACATAGTATATCTTTCCATCTGTTTGTGTCATCTTTGATTTCTTTCATCACCATATTATAAATTTCAGAGTACAGATCTTTTCCCTCCTTAGGTAGGTTTATTCCTAGGTGTTTTATTTTTTTTTCATGCCATAGTAAATGGAATTGTTTCCTTAATTTCCCTTTCTGATCTTTGTTTTTAATGGGTAGAAATGCAACAGATTTCTGTGTATTAATTTAGTATCCTGCAACTTTACCAAATTCATTGAGAGTTCTAGTAGTTTTCTGGTAGCAGCTTTAGGATTTTCTATGTATAGTATCCTGTCATCTGAAAACAGTGACAGTTTTACTTCTTTTCCAATTTGGATTTTTTTAAATTTCTTTTTCTTCTCTGATTGCCATGGCTAGGACCTCCAAAACTATGTTGAATAAGAGTGGTGAGAGTGGTCATTCTTGTCTTTTTCCTGATCTTAGTGGAAATGCTTTCAGTTTTTCACCATTGAGAATGATGTTTGCTGTGGGTTTGTCATATATGGCCTTTATTATGTTGAGGTAAATTGCCCATTTTCTGGAGTGTTTTTATCATAAATGGGTGTTGACATATACATGGAATCTAAAAAAAAAAAAAATGGTCATGAAGCACCTAGGGGCAAGATGGGAATAAAGACACAGACCTACCAGAGAATGACTTGAGGATACGGGGAGGGGGAAGGGTAAGCTAGGACAAAGTGAGAGCGTGGAATGGGCATATATACACTACCAAACGTAAAATAGATAGCTAGTGGGAAGCAGCCACGTAGCACAGGGAGATCAGCTCGGTGCTTTGTGACCACCTAGAGGGGTGAGATAGGGAGGGTGGGAGGGAGGGAGACACAGAGGGAAGAGATACGGGGACATATGTATATGTATAACTGATTCACTTTGTTATAAAGCAGAAACTAACACAGCATTGTAAAGCAATTATATTCCAATAAATGTGTTTGATAAATAAATAAAATGGGTGTTGAATTTTGTCAAAAGCTTTCTCTGCATTGGTTGAGATGATCATATGGTTTTTATTCCTTAATTTGTTAATATGGTGCATCACATTGACTGATTTGCGTATATTGAAGAATACTTGCATTCCCGTGACAAACCCCACTTGATCATGCTGTATGATTCTTTTAATGTGTTGATGGATTCTGTTTGCTAGCATTCTGTTGAGGATCTTTGCATCTATGTTCATCAGTGATATTCGTCTGTAATTTTCTTTTTTTGTGATATTTTTGTATGGTTTTGGTATCAGGGTGATGGTGGCCTCGCAGAACCAATTTGGAAGTGTTCCTCCCTCTGCTATATTTTGGAAGAGTTTGAGAAGGATAGGTGTTAGCTCTTCTAAAAATGTTTGATAGAGTTTGCCTGTGCAGCCATCTTGTCCTGGAATTTTGTTTGTTGGAAAATTTTTAATTACAGTTTCATTACTTGTGTTAGGTCTGTTTATATTTTCTAATTTTTCAGGTCAGTCTTGGAAAATTGTACCTTTCCAAGAATTTGTCCATTTCTTCATGGTTGTCAAGTTTATTAGCATATAGTTGTTTGTAGTAGTCTCTTATAGGCCTTTTTGTTTCTGTGCTGTCTGTTGTGATTTCTCCTGTCTCATTTCTAATTTTATTGATTTGTGTCCTCTCCCTTTTTTTCTTGATGAGCCTGGCTAAATATTTATCAATTTTGTTTATCTCCACAAAGAACCAACTTTTAGTTTCACTGATCTATGCTATTGTTTTCTTCATCTGTATTGCACATATTTCTGCTCTGATATTTATTATTTCTTTCCTTCTACTTATTTTGGTTTTCTTTGTTCTTTTTTCTTTAATTGCATTAAGCAAAGTTAGGTTGTTTACTTGAGATTTCTCTTGTTTCCTGAGGTAAGATTGTATTGCTATAAACTGATGAAAGAAATCAAAGACGACACAAACAGACGGAGATATATACCATGTTCTTGGACTGGAAGAATCAATATTGTCAAAATGACTATACTACCCCAAGCAATCTACAGATTTAATGTAATCTCTATTAAATTACTGAGGGCATTTTTCAAAAATTAGAACAAAACATTTTACAATTGGTATGGAAACACAAAAGACTCTGAATAGCCAAAGCAGTCTTTAGAAACAAAAATGGAGCCAGAAGAATTAGCTTCCTGACTTCAGACTATACTACAAAGCTACAATCATCAAAACAGTATGGTACTGAGCACAAAAACAGAAATATAGATAAATGGAACAGGATAGAAAGTCCAGAGATAAACCCTCGCACCTATGGACACCTAATCCATGACAAAGTAGACAAGAATATACAGTGGAGAAAAGACAGTCTCTTCAATAAGTGGTGTTGGGAAAACTGGACAGCTACAGGCAAAAGAATGAAAGTGGAACACTCCCTAACACTATATACAATAATAAACTCAAAATGGATCAAAGACCTAAATGTCAGGCCAGATACTATCAAACTCTTAGAGGAAAACATAGGCAGAACACACTTTGACATAAATCACAGCAAGATATTTTTTGATCCACATCCTAGAGTAATGAAAATTAAACAAAAATAAGCAAATGGGACCTCTTTAAACTTAAAAGATTTTGCAGAACAAAGGAAACCATGAAAGAAATGAAAAGACAACCCAAAGAATGGGTTGAGAAAATATTTGCAAACGAAGCACCCGACAAGAAATTCATCTCCAAAATATTCAAACAGCTTGTGCACCTCAATATCCAAAAAAAAAAAAAAATGCAAACGACTTAAATAAATAATGGGTGGAAGATCTACGTAAACATTTATCTAAAAAAGACATACAAATGACCAAAAGTCACATGAAAAAAAATGCTCAACATCACTAATTATTAGAGAAATGCAGATCAAATCTACAATGAGGTATCACCTCACAAAGGTCAGAATGGCTGTCTTCGCAAATCTACAAACAATAAAGGCTGGAGAGGGTGTGGAGAAAAGTGAACCCTCCTACACTCTTGGTGGGAATGTAAATTGATACAGTGACTAAGGAGAACAGGATGGAGGTTCCTTAAAGAACGAAAAATAGAATTACCATATGACCCAACAATCCCAGTCCTGGGCATATACTCGGAGAAAACCATAACTCAGAAAGATACATGCTCCCCAATATTCATTGCAGCACTGTTTACAATAGCCAGGACATGGAAGCCACCTAAATGTCCATCAACAGAAGAATGGATAAAGAAGATGCGGTACATATATACAATGGAATATTGCTCAGCCATATAAAGGAACAAAATAATGCCATTTGCAGCAACATGGGTGGACATAGAGATTGTCATACTAAGTGAAGTAAGTCAGACAGAGAAAGCCAAGTATCACATGAAATCACTTATACGTGGAATCTAAAAAAACAAAACAAAACAAAACAGGGTACATATGAATTTATTTACAAAACCAAAGTAGAATCGTGGATGTAGAAACAAATTTATGGTTACCAGGGATTAAGTGGGGGAGGGATAAATTGTGAGATTGGGATTGACATATACACACTACTGTATATAAAATAGATAACTAATATGAACCTGATGTATAGCACCGGGAACTCTACTCAATAGTCTGTAACGGCCTGTGTGGGAAAAGAATCAAAAAAAAAAAAAAAAAGAAACAAAGAAAAGAGTGTATGTCTATATATGTATAACTGATTCACTTGCTTGTACACCTGAAACTAATATAACATTGTAAATCAACTATATTCCAATAAAAATTAAACAAAAAATAGTGTAATCACTAATTCCAATTAGCAGCTATTCAAAAGTGAAATAAAAAGCTAAGTTGCCATTATGGATATATAACCATCTGAGTCCTTAGAAAAATATAATGATAAATATATGTAAGTACATAATAATAGTAATAATAACAATAAAGTCATAAGAGATTTTGAGCTCTTAGACAAACATTTTGGGTGGAAACTGTCCACTCTCTAAGGTCATCAGCTGGTTCTGAAGGTCTTACATCAGCAGTTTTCTAGCAAAGATCAGAGCTTCTACAACATCCATGAGAATCTTCAGTTTGAGGGGCTCACCTGGGGAGCCTTCCAATTGTGTAGAATTATGAATTGATTCTAGTTACTGTGATCAGTTCAGTGTTTTTTTCCCCAAAAATACACATGCTGAAACCCAATGCCCAACATGATGGTATTGGGAGAAGTGCCCTTGGGGAAGGGCTTAGGTCGGGAGAGTGGAGACCTTCTGAATGGGATCAGTGCCTTGTAAAGAGGACAGGGAAAGCTCCCTGTCCCATCGCACCAGGTGAGGTATCAGGGAAAAGTCAGCCATCTAGGTAGCAGTTTCTCTCCAGGAATCATGTCTTCCAGACCCTGATCTTGGACTTCTCAGACTACAGAAATATGAGAAATAAATGTCTATGGTTATAACCCACCCAGTCTATGGTACTTTGTTTGTGGTGCCAAATGGACTAAGACAGCTGTGAAACAAATACCTAAACGTCCACACTCAGGAGGTTCACAGCTGTGTTTGTTGTTAAAAGTACCTGATATGGTCCCTCAATGAGGTTCAAGGGCAGTTTTTCTCTGATGTCTCTTTCAATAGATAAAATTAACTGGTTGAATATCCTAGAAGGCTATTGATTAGATGTAGTGAGCAGGCAGCCTTTGTCTTGGTGCCAGGAGTGGATGTTATACATGAATCCTTTCCATTACCTTGTGTGTCCGACTGCAATAGGGCAGGGATAGTATTGCAGGGACATGTCTCTAAATGCATGGTCCTTCCAGTTGCCACCTCACAGGGCGAAAATTGATTTTTCTTTGAGGTAGTTGATAATGATGTCACTAGTGCTAAGGGGGGGACCTTTGGCCAAGTTTTGGAAATTTTGGATAATTTTAATTTAGGGAGCTACTTTTTCAACCTTTCCAGAAGACTGTGGATGGTGATGACTGTGTAGTACTGAGTCATAGTGACACCTTACAGGGTTGTTTTATAAAGATTCCTGTAAGGTGAGCACCTCAGTCACTCGGTATGAATGTTGCTACACCACAAGTGGAACACAAATTCAAGAATCATTCTATGAACTCTAAGGGCTGTAGCCTTCTGGCAAGGAATTACTTCAAGAAAGCCAGAAATTAGACATAAAATAAATAAAATATATTCAAATTCCAGACTCTGGAAGCTGAGTTAAATCCATCTCAGCGTGTTCAAAGGGCCCTAGAGGATTGTTTCTGTGTACCTCCTTTACAGTTTCACAGGGTTTCGTTGTTGGCTGCTTACACAGAACTGAGAAATTACCTTAGTTGTATTTTTTATGATTTTTGTGGGGGTTTTTTTGTTTATTTATTTGTTTTTAGTTTCCACATGTGTTGATTTAAGATAGTCACCAGTTTGTCTGTACTGAATTCACACTCCTTCAGATGGGGCATGTGCCCACCACCCCTGACTCAAGAGGGGACTGGAACCCACTGTCATCTGATTGAAACAGCTAACCTGGTGTCAGGACTCTCTGGAGATGGGGTTCTATTGTCCCATCTCAGAAAGAATTCAGCCAGAGGCAAAGCTATAGGCAAAGTCTGAGTTAATTAGCATAGGATGCTTGTGAGAGACACAAGTGGGCAGCCAAGCCCAGAGAACAAAGAGGGCCACTTTTTTTTTTTTTTTTTTTTTTTTGCGGTACGCGAGCCACTCACTGTTGTGGCCTCTCCCATTGCGGAGCACAGGCTCTGGACGTGCAGGTTCAGCAGCCATGGCTCACAGGCCCAGCCGCTCTGCGGCATGTGGGATCTTCCCAGACCGGGGCACGAACCCGTGTCCCCTGCATCGGCAGGCGGACTCTCAACCCCTGCGCCACCAGGGGAGCCCGAGGGCCACATTTTTATAATCAATGAAAAAGTGGGAGGGGTGAAGAAAACCTTCTTTGTCATTGTTGGGTAGACATCAAGTCTTACATCACCAATTCCTCCTGTAACCCTGTATGGTTTAACCCGGAAGGTCATGACACTATTTAAATCATATATATATTAGCAGAAGGTGGCAACATATACTAAAGTATGGTAATTCATCTCAGGTTTCTGTATAATGTCCCCTCTCACTTATATTTCTGTCCTGGCTACATGCAGACATGCTACTCTTCAAGGATTGTTAACTCCGTGCCTTCATGTAACAAGATTCAGACCACACGTCTATTGTCTTGTGTTTTAACTATCAGGATTTGTGGCTTGAGTGTGTCTGGCACTTGGATGCACCTGGTCTTCCTTCTAGGTAGAGCGGATTGTTGCTTGGTTACTGGATTCTTTTCTTGAGTGGTCATTAGCTTACAGAAGTCTCCCAAACTCCTGTAATTCCCTTTCTGTCTTTAATCCCCTCGTGAGATTTCTAAACTAATTGTTCAATTATCCTACTCTATGCCTATCAGTACCATGTAGAGAAGATTAATAGAGAAGTTTAACTTATATTTATTTGAAAATATCTGATGTCACAAAATGTGAGATTGCAGATTATCTGAATGAAGTTGCTAACTTGAATTTTTCTATTATTTTTTACATAAAATCAATTTCTTATTTAAGACTGTATATCTTATGACTTTCTTGGGTGCCTCCAGAATTTTTTTTTTTTTTTTTGCCACACTGCATGGCTTGTGGGATCTTAGTTCCCCAACCAGGAATCAAACTCGGGCCCTCGGCAGTGAGAGCACAGAGTCCTAACCACTGAACCACCAGGGAATTCGCAGAGATTTATCTTTCAGGGTCTAGAAAAGTGAGAACAAGATTAAGGCCACTCTTGGGTAAACGATCTGCTACAGGATTATCTACAGCTTTCATAGTATCTAATTTTGCACTGCCTTCCCCTTTACATGTCAAGTCTCCAGGGTGAGGCCTGTCTAAAGGCTCCTTACCTTGCTGTTCACCTGATGATGTTTCCAGCAGATGTGAGACGACACCCTGCTTTGTGTTCAAAACAATCCAATACCTTGCGCTACTCCCCAAACCTATGTGTTTATTCTCTGGTCTTCGCCAATTGACAAGCTCTAGTAACTGCAGTAACTTCTATCATTTGGGTGGATTTTACATCAGATAGAGGAATGTCTTCTAAAGCAAAGATTTTGCTAGTAATCGTAATTCCTGGTCAATAATCTCAGTTTTAATTTTGAGGTATGGTCCATGAAAACATTACACCAGGTCAAGGCTATCAGTGAGAGAGCCTAACACATCTAAGGAATGCACAGAATCTTCCCTGCTGAAGGTGAAACCATTGTGAGCACCATCTTGGGGGTCAGCCGTGTCTCATGACTGTCTAACGCAACAAACACCGACTTTGAGCTCAGTGGAACTTAGTGATTTTCAAATCACTTTTTATCTTAATGGCTTTAGATAATTATGGGAGGCTACTTCAGCAGATAGCGTAGGAAGGCAGATTGAACTGAGTGAACAACGAGGAAGATCACAAACGAATGAAACAAGAGCCCAGATGTGAGTGTTTCCAGGCTTGGGAGATTCAACGGTTCATGTACCCAGAGAGGGGGTTTGAACAATCTTCCACATGGAACACGCACATGTCAGCTTCACCCCCAGTTGACCCACACCCCGTATGGAGGTGGTGACAGCATTCCCAAGGCCACATGCAGACATGGAAAGGTACTGGGGGTAGGGGGATGACTCCTCCCCTAAATTACCTCCTCGGGAACCAGGGGTGCCTCATGAGACACTCTCTCCTGCCTTCTGAGTAGAGCTTTGTCACCAGGGACATGACCAGCCGCTCACCTATTGTACTTTTTGAATTCCAGCCTTTTGGGGAGAGGTTTGGAATCTGAGACTTTTATGTAAGAGTCTTGCTGTGTCCTTCATCCCTGTCTTCCTATGTTCAGTTATGTCTGTCCAGGATCCTCTCACACTTAGTGACATTAGATTCCTCCTTTTACTGACAGGTCAAAGATGACCTCTGCTGGTACTTCTGGTTTTTGCATCAACAGGTAACACGTTTGGAAATAGTCATTTCCATCCTTAAAGCAAGGAAATTCTGAATAAACTGAACACAAATAATCTCCCTGAACCTAACAGAGTCCTGACATTGCAGGGGAAACCCCCACCCCAAAACATGTCCAGAATCCAGGTGAGATCTGCCCACCTGGAAGAGAAGCTGCTGGGGGAGCACCTATTGTTGAATAATTATGCATGTCTGCAGGACCAGGGTGGACCAGTGTGAGGATGAGAATTTCTGGGGTCCACACTCCATAATTTGTGAGATTTAACCCCAGAAACATCCAAGTGCTCACAGTAAGGATCCATATTTATCCCTTCATGACATCTGATAGAGGGAAGCAAAGACTAACAACTGAGAAATATTGAAACATACCCAGAACTTCCACCAGGCAGACCCTCCAGAGGAAGAACTATTCCACAAGCTTCTCCTAGGAGGTGAGTAGGAATTCTTGTCCTCTCCAGACCCAGGGAGGGGTCACAGCTATCAGGTTAAGAGATTAAAAAGGAATAGACAGGGGACACTGCAGCCTGGGAGGGAGTAGGGGCAGGGGATGAGCCACAACACTGGAGACCCTTATGGAGGTCACAGCCCAGACCCAGTTCCACTGAACCACAGGTATTAAACCTTAACAATGTAGAAAGCCCCCTCCTCACACATGACCTCCACCTCAGTGTCCTGGCAGTGGATTAACACTGAAAGATCCACGATGTGCAGACTCTCTCTGGGGAGGGGAACTAGTGATGCACCGAGACCACATCCAGGACATCAGAGCACTGGGGCTTCGGTACCTACAGCTGGGAGACCAGGCTCAGAGCACCTCACTCCTGGACCTTAGATTCCATTCTCTCTTGTGCCCTGATGGTCATGGCCAAAACCTCTGTCCTGCTCTTGGGTATTTGATATGTTCAGGAATACCTATGAAGACTTCACCAGAGACTCAGAACCAGAAAGGGAAGCAGGTTTGTCACAGGGACTTGGTGGAGTGGACGTGGTTGACTAAGTAGTGGGCCTGTTTCCTCATCAGATGCCAGGTCCTGAGGTCCTCGGGGCAGGTGGTCAGGAGGGGAGGTGACCAGCAGGATGGAGCCCAAGGATGGAGGCACCTGTGGCCGTCCTGGTGAAGAGGTGCCCTGCCAGGGTACAACTCACACAGCCGACCTAGCTCACCTGCCCAGCGCTGCCCCCTCATGCAGGTCACCCCACAGAGGAGCATCACCTGAGCTGGGTGACAGGGGCTCTGCCTTCTCCTCCTTTGACCTCTCAGGGGTCTCCCCTCCACAGGTGCGGTCACTAGGGGACCCCCAGCTGCACTGCTTTGAGTTGTCCAGGGGGTGACTGAACTTGTTTCTGACAATGTGGGGCAAAGCCTGGTCCCTTCTTATGGGGCCCCTGCAGGGTTCCAGGTGCTGCAGAAACAGGCAAACCCAATGTGTGTGCACATTCCTTTGTCTACTTGCATTTGTTCTGTTTGTCAAATCAAGTCACACACCTAGGCTTAGTGCCAGTGGGAGGAGCACAGCCCCTGTGCTAGATTCAGGGAAGAAAGACAAATTTGGGATCATTGCTGGCAACATCAGGCTGTGTGTGTGTGTGTGTGTGTGTGTGTTATTGGAATAGTAGAGGGTGAGTGGGCATTGAGCCCCATGATTTCTATGCTCAGCTATTCTCTGACATAATATTAGACCATAGGAGCCTCCAGAAGATGAGAGGCCCCCAAAGTCCTTGAGAGTGTCTGGACTCACTATAAGTGTCAACTGCATCGGTGCATCCACAGATCCAGGGAAGGGGCTCCCTGGTGTTTTCGTAAAATGCTTGTTTGGGGTCTCCCTACCGAGTATGTGGATTTATTGAGGCTATTTCTAGAGATGATTAAAAATAATATGTTGTCTCTAAAAGAATATTCTGAAGGCAGAAAACAGCCATTTAATACTGGACTAGAGACGCTGGAAGGTAACTGCCCTGTGAGCCCAGGCAGGAACCTCCCCTGCAGGGTATGCGCTGGGCTGCAGGGGGCGCTCAGGACCACCCAGCACAGGGCTGCAGCCCAGGCGCGGGCGCAGAGGGGACGGGGGAGGGGTTTGCTCTCAGAGGCTGAGCCTCCTCTTTTCAATTAAAACAGTAATTAGGCTCACACCCGGCTTGAGATGGCGGCGGCGGCGGCGGCGGCGGGGGACTCCGACTCCTGGGACGCGGACACGTTCTCCGTGGAAGACCCGGTGCGGAAGGTGGGGGGCGGCGGCACCGCCGGCGGGGACCGCTCGGAAGGCAAGGACGAGGACGAGGACGTCAAGTTAGAAGAACCTGAAGAACCTAGAGTGCTAACACCAGAGCAATTAGCAGATAAACTGCGGCTAAAGAAATTACAGGAAGAGTCAGACCTCGAAGTAGCGAAAGAAACTTTTGGTGTTAATAATACAGTTTATGGAATAGATGCTATGAACCCATCTTCAAGAGATGCCTTCACAGAGTTTGGAACGTTACTAAAAGATAAAGTTGCACAATATGGAAAATCACTATATTATGCCAGTGTTTGGGAGCCTTAGTTCGAGATGTGTGTATTTCACTGGAAATTGATGACTTGAAAAAGATTACCAGTTCATTGACTGTACTTTGCAGTGGAAAACAGAAGCAAGAAAAGCAAAGCCAAAAAGAAGAGAAAGGCGTGGTGCCCAGAGAGGGATTAAAGGCTACCATGAAAGACGGTCTGGCAGATCATGGTGGTTATGATGGAGGTTATGTACAAGACTATGAAGACTTCATGTGACATTTTATCTTCTCCTGGTGTCTTCTTTCTCTTGCCCACAATCCCTTCAACATGTAGCACAACTTCCTTTCCTTTCAGTTCTGCCAAATGCTACAATCAGAAGTGCGGTATCTTTTGTGCTGGTTATTTAACCCCTTGACACTTAGGTGCTAACGTGCAAATGAGGGGACTTGGAACTTGCTGCCAAGGGCTTAAAATTGGCAACCTCCATTGCTACTAAATCATAGTTTAAAAACACAGACCTAATAATGTTGTTGTTGCTATCTGATTCCATAGCAGCAGTCACTAAATTGGAAACAAAAGTTGCAACATGACAAAAAATTGTGTAGTATTTACCAGCACCATTCAGTAATACAGCCTTAACCATACCTCCTTGAACTACTTCATAACTTGTCAAGAAAAGCAGTCTGCTGCAAGGGCATGGGGTGTGCACCTAGTATTAAAATTGAGCATGAGGATATTAAAAATACGTTGTGAAGAAGACTGCTTATCTCGGAGTGAAGATACGGCAGCTGAAAAGCACGAGTTTGATCCTTAAAAATTAAATGACCAAAACCCTCCAACTTTGAAGCTGAAGAAGATAAACCTCTCCATTATTGCATTACCAAGTTGTGGAATCTCTTGGACGCATAGACTGTCTAGTTTCTATTTATCGGACTATTCTACTGATGGAGTGCTTCAGATGGGGGAGGGAAGCTCCTCACCTGCTTTGTTTGCCTGATTTAAGCGTCTGAGAAGCAAATCTCCTTTGTTCTCCGAGGCTGCAGTGGATCAGCTTTAATAGGGTTTTGGCATTTCCTTTCCTTTATAAAACGTGTTCAGCAAACTGCGCCACTTAAGTACAGTTTGGTAAATTGTTATGTTAACAATTATGACATCCGCAATGTTGTTTTGTTTTGTTTTGTTTTTTTAACATCTTTATTGGGGTATAATTGCTTTACAATGGTGTGTTAGTTTCTGCTTTATAACAAAAGTGAATCAGTTATACATATACATATGTTCCCATATCTCTTCCCTCTTGCGTCTCCCTCCCTCCCACCCACCCTCCCTATCGGTACCCGGGCCTCTCACTGTTGTGGCCTCTCCTGTTGCAGAGCACAGGCTCCGGATGCGCAGGCTCAGCGGCTATAGCTCACGGGCCCAGCCACTCCGCGGCATGTGGGATCTTCCCGGACCGGGGCACGAACCCGTGTCCCCTGCATCGGCAGGCAGACTCTCAACCACTGCGCCACCAGGGAAGCCCTGCAATGTCTTATAAAGCAACTAGTTTAATAAAGTCACTATTGTGAGGACTTAAATTTTGTGTTACCTCCTAAGAGATATTTTTGGAGAGTATAGAACAAAGTTTTTGGGACTAGAGTTCTCTGTATATTTATAAAGCTTAATAAGTGCTTGATGAGTAGATGCAGTTTTAAAACAAAAATGATTTGCAAGGTCCTTAATAGTGTCTCCCTAGAGCAACAACATTATGGAGCTGCCTTTCTCTTCTTATTTATTTGGGGAAATTGCTTGGTTGTTTAGATACTAAGGCCTAATTAAGTACCTAGAAGAACTATTTATGTGGAGTAATTGAGCTTATAACTCAGGTTGTGGCTGTAAGCAGAGATGTAAACAGAGATGTTATATATATATCTCTGTTATATATTTTCTTTTAAGCAATTTAACAAACCTGTGGCTGGAGTCTTATTTTGAAACTGCCACAGAATAAAAAGTAGGGACAGAGCAAAAAATGTTTTAAATTTCTCTTACACAGGAAGTAGGAGCCTCAGTCAAAGCTCTGTAGACCACTAAGTGGAAGACAGGACCATCTAAATGATTTGAGGAATTAACCAAAAGCAGTGACTACACAGCAATAATTACAGCCAATAAAGATTGTTCTAAGGCAGACAAGGGCTAAGATTTCCTTAGCGGTAATAATGACATACACTGAATTTAAAATCTATTTTATTGTACAGGTCAGTTTCTAATAAATGGAAATGTATCATCTGTTCCTTAACTATGTAAATAATATTAAATTCCTCTGAAACTGGAAGAAAACAATAATTAGTAGGACAAGGACTGCTGAAGTGTTTAATATTGGGTCCTATTGAAAACACTTACCTAACTCAATAAGACAATGAGAAGTAGGGCTTCAAGATATGTACATATGTATGTGTGTGTATGTTTGTTTGCTTGTTTGTTTACCCAGTGGTTGCAGAGTTTGGGGACACACTGATTCCAGAAATAGGATATTCAGACATGAAAGCCCAGAACAGGTTCAGGCGTCTGTGTCATTCAAAGGCTGGTTCACAATGAGGACCTTGTCCTATGTGGGCTGGTCCCTCAGTGGGAGGAGTTCTGCCTGTACAGTGTTTAGGAACATGGCAGGGGATGCATGTCCTCAAACAAGGGTGAGGATGTGGACTCTCAGCCTCCCACTAAGCATGGTTTAGAGGTCATCAATCTGCTTCTTGTAAGATGGTCCATGTATTAAATACAAATTTTTCAGCTTCATGAATATGCAAATGAGCTGGTGTGTCCTAGGTTAAATATGGATGTTCCGAGCCCTGAGAACATCACCTAACAACCACACCCCTTCCTCCACAAGAACCCCAAGAGCACAGTCCTCACCATAGACTGGAGCTGGAGAGTCCTCTTCCTGGTCGCAGTGGCTACAGGTAAGGGGCTCCCTGGTCTCTGGGTTGAGGGGGGATCTAGGATCAGTGAAGTGATGTTCCATCTACTTCTGTCTCTTGTCCACAGCTGTCCACTCCCAGGTCCAGCTGGTGCAGTCTGGGGCTGAGCTGAGGACCTGGGGTATCAGGGAAGGTCTCCTGCAAGGTTTCTGGATATGCCTTCACCAGCTACGCTATTGTCTGGGTGCCACATGCCCCTCAACAAGGGCTTGAATGGATGGGACAAATCTCCCCTAACGTTGGTGACACAGGCTGTGCACTATAGTTGCAGGGCAGAGTCGCCTTGACTGTGGACACTTCCACCAGCACAGCCGACATGGAGCTGAGCAGTCTGAGATCTGAGGACACAGCCATGTCTTACTATGCAAACATACAATGTGATAACATGTATCCTGAGTGTTTCAGAAACCTGAGGGACAGGGCAGCTGTGCTGGGACTGAGGAAACACAGGGATGATTGTGTTAAAGCCTTCCAGAGAAAATGGGCTTAGAAACATGTGTTTACTGGTATAGGAGGGATGTTCCGTACAATAAACACCCTAAGCAAAATTTAGGGACTACGGAGAAGCTCGAGTGAATAACGCAGGTACGAGCCTTCCCATGAGGCTGTTGTGTGGACCTGAGTCTTTAAGTGACTTGGGGACCTAGCTGAGAGCAAACTGCTCCACCCCATGGGCAGTCCAGGCTTATCTCCATGGAGAAGCGCTAACACGTGTTACAGAAGCTTTAGCTACATTACACCCCCAGCCATGAGCGAGAGCTCCTGTGGCCCAGGTCCTCACCAGAGCCTGGTGCGTCCATGTTCTGCATTCCAGCCTCTCAGCGTGGTACCTCACAGTTGTTGCAGCTTGCGATCCCTGATGACATGTGACGTGGCCCACCTTTCCAAGTGCTTATTTGCCATCTGTGCATCTTTTTTGGTGAGTTCAGAAATTCGGTCCACTTTTAATTGGCTTACTTACTTTCTTTGGTTCAGTTATGAGTGCCCGTGTGCATTCACAGCACAAGTTCTTACCAAATATGCTATTTGAAAATATATTTTTCCAGTCTGTGGCTTGCCATTAGATTCCCTTAACAGGGGCTTTCAGAGAACAAATGTTTTTCATTGTGATGCTTTCTAATGTATCAAATTTTTCCCATGGATCGTGCTTTTGGTCTTATGTCTAAAAAGTTGTTGACAAATTTAAGGACACCCAGAAGTTCTCCTAAGTTTCTGAGTGCAGGCCACCCTCAACGGGCAGGGTCGACTCTCCTTAACCTTGAAATGGAAGTACGGGGAACATGGAATTACGTGGGATTCTTCTCTGGGGGAGATTGGTCTCTTCTCCTCCACATGCTTTATTCCTTCAATCATTTATTGATATCTGTATGGACTCTTGGATATTTATTCTGCACTTTGAATTAAAAATAAACAGAAGGGAGAGACCTTCAGGATGGTGGAGGAGTAAGACGTGGAGACCACCTTCCTCCCCACAAATACACCAGAAATACATCTACACGTGGAACAACTCCTACAGAACACCTACTGAACGCTGGCAGAAGACCTCAGACCTCCCACAAGGCAAGAAACCCCCCACGAACCTGGGTAGGACAAAAGAGAAAAGAATAAACAGAGACAAAAGCATAGGGACGAGCCCTGCACCAGCGGGAGGGAGCCGTGAAGGAGGAAAGGTTTCCACACACTAGGAAGCCCCTTCGCAGGCGGAGACTGCAGGAGGCGGAGGGGGAGCTTCGGAGCCGCAGAGGAGAGCACAGCAACAGGGGTGCGGAGGGCAAAGCAGAGAGATTCCCGCACAGGATCGGTGCCGACCGGCACTCACCAGCCCGAGAGGCTTGTCTGCTCACTTGCTGGGGCGGGTGGGGCTGGGAGCTGAGGCTTGGGCTTCGGTCGGAGCGCAGGGAGAGGACTGGGGTTGGCGGCGTGAACACAGCCTGCAGGGGGTTAGTGCACCACGGCTGGCCGGGAGGGAGTCCGGGGAAAAGTCTGGACCTGCCGAAGAGGCAAGAGACTTTTTCTTCGCTCTTTGTTTCCTGGTGCGCGAGGAGAGGGGATTAAGAGCGCTGCTTAAAGGAGCTCCAGAGACGGGCGCGAGCCGCGGCTAACAGCGCGGACCCCAGAGACGGGCATGAGACGCTAAGGCTGCTGCTGCCACCAACAAGAAGCTTGTGTGCGAGCACAGGTCACTCTCCACACCCCGCTTCCGGGGAGCCTGTGCAGCCCACCATGGCCAGGGTCCCGGGATCCAGGGACAAATTCCCCGGGAGGATGCACGGCACGCCTCAGGCTGCTGCAACGTCCCACCGCCCTCTGCCGCCGCAGGCTCGCCCCGCACTCCGTGCCCCTCCCTCCCTCCCCCCGACCTGAGTGAGTCGGAGCCCCCAAATCAGCGGCTCCTTTAACCCTGTCCTGTCCGAGCGAAGAACAGACACCCTCAGGTGACCTACATGCAGAGGCGGGGCCAAATCCAAAGCCGAGCCCCGGGAGCTGTGAGAACAAAGAAGAGAAAGGGAAATTTCTTCCAGCAGCCTCAGGAGCAGCAGATTAAATCTCCACAATCAACTTGATGTACCTGCATTTGTGGAATACCTGAATAGACAACGAATCCTCCCAAACTTAAGGCGGTGGGCTTTGGCAGCAACTGTACACATGGGGTTTGCTTTCTGCATCTAATTCCTTTCTGGTTTTATGTTTATCTTAGTTTAGTATTTAGAGTTTATTATCATTGGTAGATTTGTTTATTGATTTGGTTGATCTCTTCCCTTTTTTATATATATATAGATAGATAGATTTTTTTTTCCTTTTTCTCTTTTTGTGTGTATGTGTATGCTTCTTTGTGTGACTATATCTGTATAGCTTTGCTTTTACCATTTTCCCAGGGTTCTGTCTGTCCATTTTTGCTTGTTTGTTTTTTGGGGGTTATTTTTGTGTAGTTTTAGCCCTCGTTATCATTGGTGTATTTGTTTTTTGGCTTGGTTGCTCTCTTCTTCCTTTCTTTCATTATTACTTTTTAATTTTTTAAATATTTTTTTTATTTTAATAACTTTATTCTATTTTTTTTTCTTTCTTTCTTTCTTTCTTTCTTTCTTTCTTTCTTTCTTTCTTT
>NW_021703643.1:1165-13378 GCF_005190385.1 Monodon monoceros | reverse complement strand
TCTTTCTTTCTTTCTTTCTTTCTTTCTTTCTTTCTTTCTTTCTTTCTCCCTGTTCTTCTGAGCTGTGTGTCTGACAGGGTCTTGGTGCTCCGTCCAAGTGTCAGGCCTGTACCTCTGAGGTGGGAGAGCCGAGTTCAGGACATTGGTCCACCAGAGACCTCCCGGCTCCACATAATATCAAAAGGAGAAACCTCTCCCAGAGATCTCCATCTCAACGCTAAGACCCAGCTCCACTCAATGACCAGCAAGCTGCAGTGCTGGATGCCCCATGCGAAACAACTAGCAAGACAGGAACACAACCGCACCCATTAGCAGAGAGGCTGCCTAAAATTATAATAAGGTCACAGTCACCCCAAAACACAGCACCGGATGTGGTCCTGCCCACCAGAAAGACAAGGTTCAGCCTCATCCACCACAACACAGGCACCAGTCCCCTCCACCAGGAAGCCTACACAGTTCACTGAAACAACCTTAGCCACTGGGGGCAGACACAAAAAACAATGGAAACTACAAACCTGGAGCCTTCAAAAAGAAGACCCCAAACACAGTAAGTTAAGCAAAATGAGAAGACAGAGAAACACACATCAGATGAAGGAGCAAGGCAAAACCCCACCAGACCTAACAAATGAAGAGGTAATAGGCAGTTTACCTGAAAAAGAATTCAGAGTGATGATAGTAAAGATGATTCAAAATCTTGGAAATAGAAAGGAGAAAATACAAGAAAAGTTTAATAGGGATCTAGAAGAACTAAAGAGCAAACAAACAATGATGAACAAAACAATAAATGAAATTGAAAATTCTCTAGAAGGAATCAATAGCAAAATAATTGAGGCAGAAGAATGGATAAGTGACCTGGAAGATAAAATAGTGGAAATAACTACTGCAGAGCAGAATAAAGAAAAAAGAATGAAAAGAATTGAGGACAGTCTCAGAGACCTCTGGGAAAACATTAAACACACCAACATTCGAATTATAGGGGTCCCAGAAGAAGAGAAAAAGAAAAGGACTGAGAAAATATTTGAAGAGATTATAGTTGAAAACTTCCCTAATATGGGAAAGGAAATAGTCAAACAAGTCCAGGAAGTGCAGAGTGTCCCACACAGGATAAATCCAAGGAGAAACATGCCAAGACATATTAAATAAACTATCAAAAATTAAATACAAAGAAAAAAATATTAAAAGCAGCAAGGGAAAAACAACAAATAACATACATAGGAATCCCCATAAGGTTAATAACTGATCTTTCAGCAGAAACTCTGCAAGCCAGAAGGGAGTGGCAGGACATATTTAAAGTGATGAAAAGGAAAAGCCTACAACCAAGATTACTCTACCCAGCAAGGATCTCATTCAGATTTGACGGAGAAATTAAAACCTTTACAGACAAGCAAAAGCTAAGAGAACTCTGCACCACCAAACCAGCATTACAACAAATGCTAAAGGCAATCCTCTACACGGGAAACACAAGAGAAAGAAAAGACCTAAAACAACAAACCCAAAACAATGAAGAAAATGGTAATAGGAACATATGTATTGATAACTACCTTAAATGTAAATGGATCAAATGCTCCAACCAAAAGACACAGACTGGCTGAATGGATACCAAAAAAAGACCTGTATATATCCTGTCTACAAGAAACCCACTTCAGACCTAGGGACACATACAGACTGAAAGTGAGGGGATGGAGGAAGATATTCCATGCAAATGGAAATCAAAAGAAAGCTGGAGTAGCAATTCTCATATCAGACAAAACAGACTTTAAAATAAAGACTATTACAAGAGACAAAGAAGGACATACATAATCATCAAGGGATCAGTCCAAAAGAAGATATAACAATTGTAAATATTTATGCACCCAACAGAGGAGCACCTCAATACTTAAGTGCTAACAGCCATAAAAGGGGAAATCAACAGTAACACAATCATAGTAGGGGACTTTAACACCCCCACTTTCACCAATAGACAGGTCATCCAAAATGAAAATAAATAAGGAAACACAAGCTTTAAATATACATTAAACATTATGGACTTAATTGATATTTATACGACATTCCATCCAGAAACAACAGAATACACATTTTTCTCAAGTGCTCATGGAACATTCTCCAGGATAGATCATATCTTGGGTCACAAATCAAGCCTTGGTAAATTTAACAAAATTGAAATCCTATCAAGTATCTTTTCCAACAAAAACGCTATGAGACTAGATATCAATTACAGGAAAAAACATCTGTAAAAAATACAGATACATGGAGGCTAAACAATACACTACTAAATAAGCAAGAGATCACTGAGGAAATCAAAGAGGAAATCAAAAAATACCTAGAGACAAATGACAACGAAAACACGACGACCGAAAGCCTATGGGATGCAGCAAAAGCTGTTCTAAGAGTGAAGTTTAGAGCAATACAATCTTACCTCAAGAAGCATCTCAAGTACACAACCTAACCTTACACCTAAAGCAATTAGAGATAGAAGAACAAAAAAAAACCCTAAGTTAGCAGAAGGAAAGAGATCATAAAGATCAGAGGAGAAAGAAATGAAGGAAATAATAGCAAAGATCAGTAAAACTAAAAGCTGGTTCTTTGAGAAGATAAACAAAATTGATAAACCATTAGCCAGACTCACCAAGAAAAAAAGGGAGAAGACTCAAATCAATAGAATTAGAATTGAAAAGGAGAAGTAACAACTGACACTGCAGAAATACAAAGGATCATGACAGATTACTACAAGCAACTATATGTCAATAAAATGAAAAACCTTGAAGAAATGGACAAATTCTTAGAAAAGCAAAACCTTCCGAGACTGAACCAGGAAGAAATAAAAAATATAAACAGACCAATCACAAGCATTGAAATTGAGACTGTGATTAAAAATCTTCCAACAAACAAAAGCCCAGGACCAGATGGCTTCATAGGTGAATTCTATCAAATGTTTAGAGAAGAGCTAACACCAATCCTTTTCAAACTCTTCCAAAATATAGCAGAGGGAGGAACACTCCCAAACTCATTCTACAAGGCCACCATCACCCTGATACCAAAACCCGACAAGATGCCACAAAGAAAGGAAACTACAGGCCAATATCACTGATGAACATAGATGCAAAAATCCTCAACAAAATACTAGCAAACAGAATCCAACAGCACATTCAAAGGATCATACACCATGATCAAGTGGAGTTTATCCCAGGAATGCAAGGATTCTTCAATATATGCAAATCAATCAATGTGATACACCATATTAACAAACTGAAGGAGAAAAACCATATGATCATCTCACTAGATGCAGAAAAACTTTTGACAAAATTCAACACCCATTTATGATAAAACACTCCAGAAAGTAGGCATAGAGGGAACTTACCTCAACATAATAAAGGCCATATATGACAAACCCACAGCAAACATCATTCTCAATGGTGAAACACTGAAACCATTTCCTCTAAGATCAAGAACAAGACAAGGTTGTCCACTCTCACCACTATTATTCAACATAGTTTTGGAAGTTTTAGCCTCAGCAATCAGAGAAGAAAAAGAAATAAAAGGAACCCAAATTGGAAAAGAAGAACTAAAGCTGTCACTGTTTGCAGATGACATGATACTATACATAGAGAATCCTAAAGATGCTACCAGAAAACTACTAGAGCTAATCAATGAATTTGTTAAAGTAGCAGGGTACAAAATTAATGCACAGAAATCTCTTGCATTTCTATACACTAATGATGAAAAATCTGAAAGAGAAATTAAGGAAACACTCCCATTTACCATTGCAACAAAAAGAATAAAATATCTAGGAATAAACCTACCTAAGGAGACAAAAGACTTGTATGCAGAAAACTATAAGACACTGATGAAAGAAATTAAAGATGATACAAACAGATGGAGAATCATGAATCAGATGAATTGGAAGAATCAACATTGGGAAAATGACTCTACTACCCAAAGCAATCTACAGATTCAATGCAATCCCTATCAAATTACCAATGGCATTTTTCACAGAACTAGAACAAAAAATTTCACAATTTGTATGGAAACACAAAAGACCCTGAATAGCCAAACAATCTTGAGAAAGAAAAACGGAGCTGGAGGAATCAGGCTCCCAGACTTCAGACTATACTACAAAGCTACAGTAATCAAGACAGTATGGTATTGGCACAAAAACGGAAATATAGATCAATGGAACAGGATAGAAAACCCAGAGATAAACCCCCGCACCTATAGTCACCTTATCTTTGATAAAGGAGGCAAAATATACAATGGAGAAAAGACAGCCTCTTCAATAAGTGGTGCTGGGAAAACTAGACAGCTACATGTAAAAGAATGAAATTAGAACACTCCCTAACACCATACACAAAAATAAACTCAAAATGAATTAGAGACCTAAATGTAAGGCCGGACACTGTAAAATCTTAGAGGAAAACATAGGCAGAACACTCTATGACATAAATCACAGCAAGATCCTTTTTGACCCACCTCCTAGAGAAATGGAAATAAAAACAAAAATAAGCAAATGGGACCTAATGAAACTTAAAAAAGTATTTGCACAGCAAAGGAAACCATAAACAAGACCAAAAGACAACCCTCAGAGTGGGAGAAAATATTTGCAAATGAAGCAACTGACAAAGGATTAATCTCCAAAATTTATAGGCAGCTCATGCAGCTCAATATCAAAAGAAAACAAGCAACCCAATCAAAAAATGGGCAGAAGACCTAAATAGACATTTCTCCAAGGAAGATATACAGATTGCCAACAGACACATGAAAGGATGCTCAACATCACTAATCATTAGAGGAATGCAAATCAAAACTACAATGAGGTATCACCTCACAACAGTCAGAATGGCCATCATCAAAACATCTACAAACAGCAAATGCTGGAGAGGGTGTGGAGAAAAGGGAACCCTCCTGCACTGTTGGTGAGAATGTAAATTGATACAGCCACTATGGAGAACAGTATGGACGTTCCTTAAAAAACTAAAAATATAACTACCATAGACCCAGCAATCCCACTACTGGGCATATACCCCGAAAAAACTGTAATTCAAAAAGAGTCATGTACCACAATGTCATTGCAGCTCTATTTACAATAGCCAGGACATGGAAGCAACCTATGTGTCCATCGACAGTTGAATGGATAAAGAAGAAGGTGCACATATATACAATGGAATATTACTCAGCCATAAAAAGAAACGAAATTGAGTTATTTGTAGTAAGGTGGATGGACCTAGAGTCTGTCATGCAGAGTGAAGTAAGTCAGAAAGAGAAAGACAAATACCGTATGCTTACACATATATATGGAATCTAAAAATAAGTTCTGAAGCACCTAGGGGCAGGACAAGAATAAAGATGCAGACGTAGAGAATGGACTTGTGGACACGGGAAGGGGGAAGGCTAAGATGGGACGAAGTGAGAGAGTGGCATGGACATATATACGCTACCAAATGTAAAACAGATAGCTAGTGGGAAGCAGCTGCATAGCACAGGGAGATCAGCTCGGTGCTTTGTGACCACCTAGAGGGGTGGGATAGAGAGGGTGGGAGGGAGATTCAAGATGGAGGGGATATGGGGATATATGAATACTTATAGCTTATTCACTTTGTTATACAGCAGAAACTAACACACCATTGTAAAGCAATTATACTCCAATAAAGATGTTAAAAAAATAAAATTAAATTAAGAACTTGAGTAGTGTTAAAAAAAATTAAACACGACATTTTAATTTTGTTCCAATTGTTCCAGTCTTAGCCTGAAGCTGGCTAAACTTTGGGGTTGGCTCCTGTATCCTTTTGAAATTCCTCTGTGGTTTTGTGTTTTGGAAGATTCTTTAGGTTGTGGAACTGTGTACATAAGATGCCCTAGCCTTGTCTTGCATACTCCTTCTCCAAGCCCTGGAATTAGCCTTTTCTCTAATTAATTCTGTTTTCTTTGGTCATGGAATGTTATCAGAAACCAGGAGTTTGGTGATAGATGTGCTCAACCTACTGGGCAATCATTACTTCTATGATGGCTTAGCTGACAGAGCAAGGAAATGCGTGTGTCCCGCCCCAGGTACACACTGGTGTCTACCAGTATTTCTGAACCTAGTCTTCTCTACCTATATGCAACTAAACTTGAGAACACAGTGGTGTGTCCAGCCCTAACCCAAAGCCTCACGGACCTCTCTAGCCTTCCTCCCTGTCATCTGGAACCTCTGGCCCAACAGCGAGAAGCCCGTACCAGGTGCCTCCCGGTACCTAGTGGTTGGGCCCCAGGATGCACATGCGGTGGTTCCGAGCAGTCAGCACGTGTCCACGTGGACACACTGAGGTCAGCATGGCAGCTCCAACAGACGCTCATCTACCATCACCCTTGCAAACTCCATGCGTTTGGAAAGTTATCTAGGATGCCACCGCCAGTACACTGTATCAAAATGTGTAATGTCAGTAGACAGGTTTTACAGTCTGTATTCCATCCTGAGATTCAGGATCTCCTAAATGATTTTTTAAATGTATGCGTTAGGGTTCACTCTTTATGCCATAAAGCTCTATGGCTTTTGACAAAGGCATCGTGTCGTGGGCCCACCGTTGCATATCATACAGAATAGTTTCACCCCCTTAAAAATCACCTGTGCTTCACCTGTTCAACACCCTTCCCCCAATTCCTGGATCCACTGACAGCATTATCTTAATTATAGTTTTGCCCTTTCCAGAGTGGCTTATAAATGAAGTCATACAGTATGTGGCCCTTTAAAACTGGTTTCTTTCACTTGGCCATATGCATTTAAGGTTCATTCACACCATCCAGGGACACTCCAGAAAGGAAATTAAGAAAGTGTTCCATTTAAAGTTGCATCTAAAAGAATTAAATGCCTAGGAATAAATTTAACGAAGGAGAGGGGAGACACATACACTGAAAACTACAAAACACAAAACATGAAAGGAAATTAAAGACACCCTAAATAAATGTAAAGACATCTGTGTTCACAGATAGAAAGCTTTTTCATACTGTAGGGTGACAAGACTCCCCACAAAAGTCATCCATATCTTCAGTGAGGGGTCGGAAGCCACTGCTTAAAGGGGGCAGGGCTTGCTTTCGGGGTGATGGGAGGGTTTGGGAACTAGAGAGAAGAGCACAGCATTGTGACATTAAATGCTATTCAGCTGCTCGGTGTAAAATGGTTAATTTCATGGTATGTGAAGTTCCCATCCATTAAAAAAAAAAAAAGATTCATGGATGACTCTTCAGGGTTCCACAGCTCATTCTTCCAGCACTCGAGAGTGTCCCCGTGCATGTGTGGACCACGGACAGCTCATTCATCCCCTGTGAAGGGACAGCCTCCTGCTTCCAGTTTCAGCCATTATGAATGAAGCTACTCCAGCATTTGTGTGCAGCTCTGTGTGGACATGGATTTTCAGTTCAGTCAGGTAGATACCTAGAAGCATGATTGCTGTTCGTAGTGTAAAACTACGTTAGCTTTATATGAAAATGTCACACTGCCTTCCGAGGTGACTGTATCAACCTTCATTCCACCAGCCATGACGAGCTTTTCCATTGTCCTCCATACTGGTCAACAGTGGGCGTTGTGAGACTGGCGGATTTTAGCCATTCTAATAAGCCAGCAGCAGCGGGACTGGGGGTGGGCGGAGCTATCGAGGAGGGTCTGGATTTTCTCTGGTCCTGATGCTCTCAGACATGTTGACTCCAGGCCTGTGGGGATGGACCCTCACTCTCCTGAAAGGCCACTGCACTGTGACCCTTCACGGAAGGGGAGTGGGCCCACATAGAGCACAGGTTACAAGCACAGGGTTCCAGACCCTCCCGCTGAAGTCCAGCTCTTTCATGCATATGCCAGAGTGGACCGAGAGGCCCTTCCCGCCACAAAGGCCCCCTATCATGGTCCCAGGACAATCTCTGTCACCTCAATAGCAGCCCAGGGGGGAGGACAGAAGGATTACGAAGTCCCCTCTGCCTGAGGCACCTGCACGGAGCAGCCGCCCAAACTTCGGCAACTTGGGCACAGGGCTGGTGCAGCATGCAAGTGTCCATGGAGGCTGCACCTGTCCTCATGTGTGCTGTGCTGCTGAAGCTGAAGGAGCTGGCTGGGGGGTGGGGGGCACGAGACACAGCTCCCACAGACCCTCACCCTCCTCTGCTCCAGCTCTGCCAGTGTCCAGAGAAAGGTTGGAGGTCAGGGGGCAGTGGGGCAGCATGGCCCACCCTGGCTTGCAGATTTGAACCTGTTAAAGAAAAAGTGATTTGTGACACTTGTTGAAGATGGTAAGACAGACCTTATTCCAGGGAGAACATCACGACAGGTGGAGGGGCCACGCAATAGGAGTCCTGAGTGGGACCAGCTCCACATACAGCTTGGGCAGGTGGATACTGACAGCCAAGAAGCCGGTGGGGGTTGGTGGGTGGAAAGTTACTAAGAGGAAGCATCAGAGTAGTGGGCTCTGGCTAAACCGACCTCACAGGATTCCTGCTGAAGGTGAGACAGGGTGCTTGAACATGACCTGGGGGTGTCAGGGGCTGATGAACTGGTCAGGTATGAAGGTGATCAGATACTTAAGTTTGGGCAATTCTGATTGAGCTGACTCAGCAAGATTCCTGCCAAAATTGTACAATGTGGAAAGGAAGTCCAGAACAAGAATGCCGAAAGGAAGTCCAGTCCAGAATGTGGAAAGGAAGTCCAGAACCAGGCCCAGTTGAAAATGAGCTCAGGGGACCCTGCGTGGAGTTTGGTGAAGGAGACAGTCTTTGTCAGCTCTCAGCTCTATGGCCAGTGGTTTCTGGCCCTGTGTCCATTGGTGACAATCCCAGGGAGGGAGGGAGAGCCCAGAGGGCACAATCCCTGCCCAGGCAGCTGGCACCCCATCTGAGAGGTCCCTTGAGAAATAGCCCCTGTCCCCCAAGTGGCCACTCAGAGTCAGGCTGGGCGTGCCCCCCACATAGGTCACTTTGGATGATCTTGAGGCGAAGGTGATGGAGAACCAGCAGAGGCGGGGGCAGCTCTTGACCCCCCTAACTGTCTAAACACAGAGCACCCCATCCCACGTTTGCAAATGATATTCAGTTATAAAAGAAATGCAGGCTTGTAAAGCCACCTCCATACCAAGAGGAGAGCTTCTCAGGAGACAGCGCCCGTTGCCCGGCAGACTCTGCCCCAGAGACAAGGCTTCGGCACATCTCCCGCCTCACCTCCCCAGAACCACTCCCCACCCAGAAGGCGTTTCCTTTAGCAGAGGGTGAGACCTCAGCCTCAGTGTCCTGGCTGCCTCTGCAAGGCTCATTTCTGTGTGAAACTCCCACACGTGGGTTGTGAATGGCCATTCACCCTCTAACCCCTCTTTGCACAGAGAGAAGGGGCATGTTCTAGGGCTTGTGCAAGGCTCTGTGCAGACTTTTCTTTAAAAAAAAAAACTTTTCTTTTTATATTGGAGTACAGTTGATTAACAATGTTGTGTTAGTTGGTGGGAACATAAATTGTTGTAGCCACTATGGAGAACAGTATGAAGGTTCCTTAAGAAACTAAAAATAGAGCTACCATAGGACCCAGAAATCCCACTCCTGGGCATATACCTGGAGAAAAACGTGGTCCGAAAGGCTATATTCACCTCAATGTTCATTGCAGTGCTGTTTGCAATGGCCAAGACATGGAAGCAACCTCAATATTCATCGAGAGAAGAATGTGCAGACTTTTCAAGGGCTGCATGGAAACCCGAGGTCCCGGGGCACTGAAATCATTTAATTTCTGCTGAGCCAGAAACCTTGTCTCTGATATAAAGAGGAAAATCCAGAGACTGCTCTTGCACGGTCAGGACAACCTCCCAGTGATATTATAGATGCTCTCACGCAAGTCTTTCCAAATAGCTTGCAGGGGAAGAAGAGGGAATAGGGCTTACAACTTGAGTCTCTGCAGAAACAGAGGTGTGACACTTGGATTAAGTCCAAGCCTATCCTCTTCTCTCAATAACCAGAGAGCCTCCCAAGCCCTCCAAAAGTATGCAGGTACTGTGAAAGCCAGAACATCGAAAAAACAATTGTCCTGCGTTCCGTTCTCATATGAGAATGCAAACTTGAAAATCAGTCTCCCTAGACACCAGCTCCTTCAGAGGGTCCATTTCTGCTCCTGAGGGACAATTTCCCACCAGTTGACAGGGGCAGCTGGTCCTCAGTTGCACCCCAGAACCCACCATCAAACTTGAAATAGAGGATTGGGAACTGGACGTCTTGACTGAGGGACCACGCCATGCGATCAGAGGACTTGCCTCTACCTGACACCTCTGGCTCCGATCCGGCTGTCGGGGTCTCTCGACCTGCAGATCTCAGCCACCCGGTACCGATCGGCCTTCTGAACACCCATCCCTACTTCGTAGCCCAGCAAGCTTTGTAGGTAGACCTGTGCCGTGTAAATCAAATGCCGTCACACGGAAGGAGAAGAAAGCCCTCGTTCCTACTGTCCTTGAAGGAGACGCCCGCCTGCTCTCCGGCCTCACGGGCAGGCGGTGCCGGCGGCTGCGGAGCGCGGAGCCCAGCACACGCTGCCTACACCGGGCCAGCCCCTCTCTGGGCAGAGCCAGGACGCGAACCCCTGGCGACGCTTTCACAGCCGTGTTCCCATCTTGACTTCCTCACCCGGTAACACCCCCGCCTGCCACTAAACAAAGAGGGGGACTGAGCCAGACGGAATCACATCGTAAGGGCCCTGTACTCTCTTGCCGCGCCTCCCATCTCGAGACCCCCTCCAGGCGCCGTCCGCACCTCAGTTCCTGCTGCCGCAGCGAGCGGGCTTCCGGGAACAGCCCTGCGCGCTTGCCTTCGCTCCCGCGGCCCCGACGCGCAAGCTGCCTTCGCACTGGCGTTGGGAGCAAGACGGTCCCCACGGACTGGTCCACCTCCGGGTACCGGGGGCCCTGTCAATAGCGTCCAGACCCTCGAAGCCGACTTAGACTCTGCAGCCTCCCCCAGGGTTCCACTCTCAGTCGGCGTGTGGCTGACAAGTTCCCCGGAACCAGACTGGGCAGGGTGGTCCTGGAGACCCCCTCCTTCTCCTGGGTCTCCAGCTGAAGGAGGCCATGAGCCCCTGGATCCGCCCTTCAGCGGGTGAGAACAGCTGGTACCTAGTAGGACACGGGGTGTCTCCGAAAGGCTCCCCCCAAGGCCTTGAGTCAATTTCGTCCTTCCCTGTCCCCACGAGAAAGCAGCCTTGTCGAGCTCTAGGGCCGGCTGGCTACTGCACCCGGGCCCCCTCCCTCTGCTGCTGTTGCCGATCTCTGGTACGCCCCACCCGAGACGCCCCCTCGGAGTCTGTTTCCTGGCCCTCGAGGCTCTAATCCGCTCTGAAGGCTGAACCCCGGCAGGGTCCACACCCCAGCTCTCAGCTTACGCTTAAGGCTTGCCTTTCTGCATTGCCATGAAAATGAGGGCGTGGCTGCAGGTGTCCTGGGACAACCTCTGCCTCTCGGTATGTCCTGCGTCTCCCTCCCCACGTCCGTTAGGCCCGTGGCATCGGGCGCACCCTCTGCTAGCACCTCCACGACCACTGCCGTGAGCGGCCAGGCCTGGACCCTCCCCCGAGGCCGCCCCGCTCCCCTCTGTGCTCCCCACGCTGTGCCCGCTCCCGGGCGACGCCTCACACGCCCAACTCTGCTCTCGGGGCAGGCGACCCAGGAGCAAGCCCCCCTGGCCCACGCCTCCATCCTCTTAGGTCCCCTTCACCCTCTTGATCCGCGACTCCCGTCCCTGCTGGGGAGGGAGACCCAGCCCCTTCCACAGGGCTCCTTGCAGCCACAGAAAGGGTCTCTCGGACACGCCTCCGTCAACCCCGACTTCTCTTTTGCAACCGCTAATGTAAACGACATTTGGGGGAAACATAATAGCCGGTTACGCCGGCCGCAGGTCCCCACATGCACGTTCTCAGCACGCTCTCTGCCCCAGACCCCGAGCTCCCAGCCCTGGGGCTCACGCATTGGCAGAGGGAAGGTGACCACTGTTTACAGTTGCTGCAGATGTGCCTTTGGAGTCTGCCCTGCTGTGGGCCCACCCGGAAACCCCACGGGGCCCTGGTCTCTGCTGGTTCTCCTATCGCCCGTGGGCGTGTGATGGCTGCCCTGTTACAGGCTGTTCAGCTCCTGCTAATGTTACTACAGTTCCCTCTCCAGCACATACTCGGGAGGCTGACACTGAGTCTCTAGGGACCCAAGGAGCCGACAGGGCTGCTAAACACAGAGCCAAGAATGG
>NW_021703643.1:0-1065 GCF_005190385.1 Monodon monoceros | reverse complement strand
CCCCCATCCTTTCCCACCCAGTTCAAGAACCTGCCTGTATCCCTGACAGAGAGCACTGGTGAGCAGGTAGCTTCCCCACACGCTGAAAAGACAAGGGCGTACGTTCAGAAGGGTGGAAACAATGATCAGACGCATTACACCTGAGCCGAGGGGTCTTCCTGTGGCTCCCTGTCTTCTGATCTTGTGTCTGGCACTTATCCTGAGCGCGGGGGACCCGTGCAGATGGGGAAGACAAAGAAGCTGTAAGACAGGGGGCTCTGCCTGGCACCCACAAATGATCACTGTCCACAAACCCCGGGCCACACTCTTTGCCAACACGTGGCATGTGAATCTGAGCACATCACTGCAGGAAGCCAGCCTGCGTCAGGGAGCCCTCCTGGGCCCGCCCTGGCCCTGCGGCACTCCAGCTGGATCTCATAGACTTGGCTCCAGCTTTATCCAAGACTCCCACCTTTGGGGGACGCTCTGATGCTGAGGGCCTGGACCGCGTGCCATCCAACTAACATGCGATGCCACGACGTGGTAAAGAAATGCACAGCTGAGATTATTCCTTGACGGATTGGATCAGACCCAGGAATCATCCTACAGCAGAGATAAACCACTTGCTTCCATAAACTCTGGGGTACTCATTGGAACGTCCTACGCTACCACCCTCCATCATCAGGGTGACTGCAGCATTGTCATCTAGACCTAAAAGGGACTCAAGGAAACATCTGTCAAGAAAGTGGACTTAGGGCTTCCCTGGTGGCACAGTGGTTGAGAGTCCGCCTGCCGATGCAGGGGACACGGGTTTGTGCTCCGGTCCGGGAAGATCCCACGTGCCGCGGAGCGGCTGGGCCTGTGAGCCATGGCCGCTGAGCCTGCGCGTCCAGAGCCTGTGCTCCGCAACGGGAGAGGCCACGGCAGTGAGAGGCCCGCGTACTGCAAATAAATAAATAAATAAATATAAACAAGAAAGTGGACTTACATGGCCAGAATCACTGCCCTTGGCCCTTAAAAAAGTAAGCCTCCAGAGACGAAACATGGATTAACCCCCTTTGACATCGTTTTTCCAAAGGATTCTCT
>NW_021703642.1:0-1703 GCF_005190385.1 Monodon monoceros | reverse complement strand
ACTGAATACAGAGAAAAAGAAGCAAAGAAATAAAAGCATAAAGCAAAATTTTGGTTTAATCTCACTGTTCTAGTTTTCTAGGGCTGCTGTAACAAATTGCCACATATTTAGTGGATTAAAAGAACACAAACTTTCTTACCTTTCTGTAGCTTGGACTTTTCCTGGGCTAAATCCAAGGTACTAGCGGGACTGTGTTCCTTTCTGGAGATTCTAGGGGAGAGAACTTTTAGGGTTGGTGGGGTCCCCACCTCACATCACTCTGGTCTTTCTTCTGCCGCCCACGTCCACTTTTAAAACACTTGTAATTACATTAGGCACACCTGGCTCATTCAAGCCATTCTCCCTAATTCCAGCTACAAATTAAATTCCTCTTTACCATGTAATGTAACATTTCCACCTGTACTGGGAATTGGGACATGGATATCTTTGGGGGGGCTATTAGTTTGCTTTTGACATTGATAAATCTAGCTCAATGAAATTATTTTTTCTTTCTGATTAGATAAATATCATTTCTAACAATGTTCCAATATAAGTGGGATTGCGGCTCTGTGGCTTATGTAAATTTACATTTTGTGGGTGGAGGGCAGGACGCCTGAGATCCCAGCTGTACCCGCTAAATTCTCTCTGCTTTCTGATGCAAATCTGTGCTTTGTCTTCCCTTGATTGGAGAGCTTTCTGGTATAATTAATCCCATCTTTTTAAACTGTGCCGTGCTATCACCAAAACCACTTTAATCTAGCTCACTGTGTTAGATTAAAGACTTCATTGCTAGTGACAGTTTTGTCCTGAGACTTTAGCCTTTGCCTTTCAATGGTGCACTGGTACTTTGTCCACAAACAGGAATTAAAGAAAATGCTAGATCCACTAAATAATGTACAGATCACATGGATGTAATAGTGCTGTTTCAAGGTCAACTGGCCATTCTTTCCCTTTGCCAAACCTAACATCTCTCTGCACCGAATCTATCCTCCTGGACACTGTTTTTCAGGCTCTTGATTGTGTAGCTTCAGGTTTCTCCATTTGTTTGAGGCCTCTCATAGAACTCCAAACCTCACCTTATGGTTTCATTGTGAGGAAGCAGAAATATGAGTAATGGGCTCTCATACTTTACTCTCTTTCTCCTTCAATTTCTCACTTTTCTCCTTGCTATATCCTCCATCTTAAGGTGGCAAACATATTAAAGTTATTGGAAACATTATGTAAGGGGTATTGAAAAATTCTGCCTTATGTACAAAACTCTATAATCTCAGTTTCTCCATGGTATAATTTTTACTGGGGGTCAATGTACATTTTTAAAATAAGGATTGCAGATGATAAAATATTTATTTAATACACTAAAATATTCACCCTATTGCATATGAATGTCAAGTAACTAGCTCTCTCTACCATTTCAAAGCAATTCAATCTTTACTCTCTCATCACTATTCTACTAATATTTTTAAAAATTTCAAGACATTCGTACTTTCCTGAAGAAGTAAATGATTTCCTGAATTCATTAATACACCACAGCATATTACTTATTATCATTCAGTAACTACTTCCTGCAAGTATACTTATAAAATCCTAATTCAGAGAAATGGAAATGATATGCCTCTTCCTTCTTCAAAAGGGATTGAAAATTTTACTCCAAGGTGCATAATATAAAAACATTGTTATAAAAAGGTTATATGTACTGGTATAATATTTATTACTCTTAAATTTGA
>NW_021703641.1:0-2548 GCF_005190385.1 Monodon monoceros | reverse complement strand
CAGAGTTTGATGTCTGTATTTCTGGCATGGTATGACATGGTTGTTTTTATAAGTACTTTATTTTCTAGTAAATTTCAAGTGTATAAAAAACTTTAAGTAGCAGTATAAAGTTTTCCACATTCACAAAATACTCCAGTTTGTTTTACCCTGTGAGAGTGGGAGGGCCACTCTCCCAGGGAACCAGCACATAACCCCAAAGTGAGGAATAATTATGGTTTCCACATTATAATCCTATCCACAGGCCCGCTTCAACTTTCACCAGCTGCCCCAGCTTTGTGGAAATGTATTTTTCTATTCGAATCCAGTTTTCTTTTCTTGGAACCATCACTGGGGCTTTTCCTCACTTTAAAAACTTTGCTGGATTGAAAGTGTACAAGATGAGCATGATCTGGGTGGGTTTTCTGTATGGCTTCTTTCACTTGGGATGTTTTCACTGTTTATCCGCATTGTAACATTGATCATTATTTCATTCATTTTTTCCATTGTGGTTAAAAACACATAACATTTACCATTTAAACCATTTTTTAAAAGCTTTTTAAAAAACTTATTTTATTTTCTATTTTTTGGCTGTCGGGTCTTTGCTGCTGCACGCAGGCTTTCCCTAGTTGCGGCGAGCGGGGGCTACTCTTCATTGCCGTGTGCAGGCTTCTCATTGCGGTGGCTTCTCTCGTTACGGAGCACGGGCTCTAGGCGCACGGGTTTCAGTAGTTGTGGCACGAGGGCTCAGTAGCTGTGGCTCGCGAGCTTAGCTGCTCTGCGGCATGCAGAATCTTCCAGGACCAGCGCTTGAACCCGTGTCCCCTGCAATTGGAAGGTGGATTCTTAACCACTGTGCAATGGGGAGAGCCCCATTTAAACCATTTGTAAGTATCCAGTTCTATGGCCTTAAGTACATTCACATTGTTGTAAAAATATCCTCACCATCCATCTCCAGAACTTTATTTTCCCCATGTGAAACTGTAGCCATTAAACACTAACTCCCCTCAACCCCTGGCAACCTTATTCTACTTTGTCTTTGGATTTGACTTATCTGCATACCTCATACTATTGGAATCATAGAACGTTTGTCCTTTTTGTGTCTGGCTGGTTTCACTTAGCATAATGACTTCAGGGTTCATCCACATTGTAGCATGTGTGAGAATTACCTTAGTTTTAAAGGTTGAATCATATTCCATTGTGTATATACTACACTGTACTTATCCATTCATCTGTTGAAGGATGTGTTGTGTTGCTTCCACCTTTTGGCTATTGTGAATGATGTTGCTATGAATATGGGGTACAGATATCTGTTCCAGTCCTTGCTTTCTAATATTCTGGGTGTACACCTGGAGTGGAATGAAGGGATCATACATTTTCCATGTTTTTGAGGAGCCACCATACAGTTTTCCACAGCAGCTGTATAATTTTACTTTATTCCTTTATATGACAGAATAATGCAGCTTATGGATCTACCTTACTTTGCTTATCCGTTTACCTGCTGATGGACATTTAAATCTTTCCTACCCTGGGCTATTGTGAACAGTGCTGCTATGAATCACTGGTGTACAAGTTTTTGTTTGAACGCCTGTTTTCCATTGTTTTGGTATATATCTAGGAGTGGAGTTGTTGAACCACATGGTAATTATATTTTATATTTTTGAGTAAATGCTAAAGGTTTGTACACATAGACTGCACCATTGTACATCTCCACAAGTAACTTTTAAGGGTTCCAATTTCTCTGCATTGTTGCCAACATTTGTTATTTTTATTTACATATTTTAAAATTTATTTTTATTCTAGTGTGTGTGAAGAGGCATCACACTGTGGCTTTAATTTGCATTTTCATCATGACTCCTGACGTTTGACATCTTTTCATGTCCTTGTTGACCATTTGTATGTCTTGCCTGGAGAGCAGTCCATGCAAGCCATTTGTCTGTTTCAAAAAATTGTATTGTTTGTCTTTTTGTTGATGAGTTGTAAAAGTCCTGGGTATATTCTAGGTAAAGAGTCTTATCAGATATATAATGTGCCAATATTGTCTTCCATTCTGTGGACTTTTTACTTTCTGGATAGCCTCTTTTGATGCACAAAGGTTTGTAATTTTGAGGAAATCCAATGTATCTATTTTTTAATTTCCTTTCTTATGCTTTACTGTCAAATCTAAGAAACCATTGCTAAATTCGTGGTCGGGAAGATTTAATTCCTTGGTTTATTTGAGAGTTCATAGAGTCCTTTCTCGGTACCCACTAGGCTAGGCTTTAGGCCTGGGGCTGAGTGAGTGTGAGGGTTCCGGGGTCACGGTTTAGGGTTATGGGTCATTGTTGGAGAGTCATGGTAGAGGGTTGTGGTTAAAGGGTCAGGGATTAGAGTTTAGGGGTCAGTGGCGAGGGTCTAGGGGTCTGGGGCTAGGGTTGTTAGGGGGGTTACGGTTAGAGGTTAGGGTTCTTAGGGTAAAGGTTAGAGTTAGGTTTAAGCACAATTGGCCCTCATTGCCCTCCCCTCTCCTTCTCTCTGAAGCCTCCAGAATGGATAGGACTTGCCCAGGGTCAAACAGGAGTCAGGGAGCTGA
>NW_021703640.1:0-1411 GCF_005190385.1 Monodon monoceros | reverse complement strand
AGGGTAAGGCTTTGGGTAAGGGTTAGGTTTAGGGTTAGGGTTAGGGTTAGGGGATGGGGACGGGTTAGGGTACAGGGTAGGGTAAGACAACGATTTAGGATGAGCGTACGTGTTAGGGTATGGGTTAGAGTTAGCGTACGGGTTAGGATTAAGGAACGGGTTAGGGTAAGGCTTCGGGTAAGGGTTAGGTTTAGGGTTAGGGGACGGAGATGGGGACGGGGACGGTATAGGGTACAGGTTGGGGTACGAAAACTGTTTAGGGTGAGCGTACGTGTTATGGTATGGGTTAGTGTTAGCGTAGGCGTTAGGATTAGGGGAAGTGTTAGGGTAAGGCTTTGGGTAAGGTTTAGAGTTAGGGTTAGCTTTAGGGTTAGGGTTAGGGAACGGGGACGGTTTAGGGTAGAGGTTAGGGTATGACAACGGTTTAGGGTGAGCTTTCGTGTTAGGGTACGGGTTAGTGTTAGCGTACGGGTTAGGATTAAGGGACGTGTTAGGGTAAGGTTTCGGGTAAGGGTTAGGGTCAGGGCTAGGGTTAGGGTTAGGGTTAGGGGACGGGGACGGTTTAGGGTACAGGTTAGGGCACACCAACGGTTTAGGGTGAGGGTACGTGTTAGGGTACAGTTTAGTGTTAGCGTACGGTTTAGGATTATAGGACGGATTAGTGTAAGGCTTCGGGTAAGGTTTAGGGTTACGGTTAGGGTTAGGGTTAGGGGACGGGGACGGTTTAGTGTACAGGTTAGGGTACGACAACGATTTAGGGTGAGCGTATGTGTTAGGGTATGGGTTAGTGTTAGCGTACGGGTTAGGATTAAGGGACAGGGTAGGATAAGGCTTTGGTTAAGTGTTAGGGTTAGGGTTAGGGTTAAGCTTAGGGGACAGGGACGGGGGCGGTTTAGGGTACAGGTTAGGGCACGACAACGGTTTAGGATGAGCATACGTGTTAGGTTCCGGGTTAGTGTTAGCGTACGGGTTAGGAATAGGCGACAGCTTAGTGTAAGGCTTAGGGTAAAGGATAGGGTTAGGGTTAGGGTTAGGGGATGGTGACGGTTTAGGGTACAGGTTAGGGTATGACAATGGTTTAGGGTGAGCCCACGTGTTAGGGTACGAGTAAGTGTGAGTGTACGGGTTAGGATTAGGTGACGGGTTAGTGTAAGGCTTCGGGTAAGGGTTAGGGTTAGTGTTAGCTTTAGGGGACGGGGATGGTTTAGGGTACACGTTAGGGTACGACAACATTTTTGGGTTGAGCGTACGTGTTATGGTACGGTTTAATGTTAGTGTACGTGTTAGGATTAGGGGACGGGTTAGGGTAAGGCTTCGGGTAAGGGTTAGGTTTAGGGTTATGGTTAGGGGACGGTTTAGGGTACAGGTTAAGTTATGACAACGGTTTAGGGTGAGCGTACGTGTTAGGGTA
>NW_021703639.1:0-1517 GCF_005190385.1 Monodon monoceros | reverse complement strand
ATATCCCTCCCATTTTTCATTCCTTCCTTCCTTTCAGATAACATGTCTGGGGCAGGATATGGTGAAGAAAATGCTTTTACCTCACTCCCCTATAACAACACTGACCACTCCATGAGCCTTGGAGAAGCAATTTGCCTAATTTGGAGAGAAAAACTCCATTCAAGCCCTGCTGGGATGCAAGTTCAAATCTGCGTGACCACAAAACCCACGTTCATGGACCCACTTGCCTCTATTGCTTTTTTAAGCTATAGGAATGCTGGATGAGGAATGTTGTCTGTTATCAACTAGAAAAACATGATCCCCCTTTGAGCCTTCATGTCATTATCTATAAGATGAAAATGGACAAGCACAGCACATTTCCAGTGTTACTTTTGAAGTTTTCAGTGCTATCTTACATGAAAATAACATGAAAAAACAGAAGCAAACCTGCCTGATTCCCCCTTATGCCTTGACTATTTGGCCTGCAGAGAGGCCTCCAAGACCCTCCTTGGACGATCCAGGGTTCAGCCCAGCACTGAGCTAGACGACCACGGGCTCCGCTTCCAGCCCAGTGAGTCTTTGCATGACTGTTTTGGGTTTTTTTTTCTAGACTCCCATTTCTTAAAAGTTTGAGAACCAGTTACAGATCTCCATTTCACCCAAGGGCTGGCATGTCACGAGGTCACCAATATTTGTTTTATGTACTGCTAAGAGATTAAGGGGCAGTATAATTTCAGAGAAAAGTTAGGTTCCCTGGAAGTCAGGAATCCCAGCATCCTGCCCTTATTCCAATGACCTTGAGCAATGAAAGGTCTCCAGACCTTCATTTCTCATCTTCAAATGAGAAGACAAATTGGACAACATCACTGTTTCCTAAAGTGTGATGTGTACACCGCTGTGGAAAGTAAGCAATAGGTAGAAAAAAGTTAGGTGCTTTTATCTTATGTATATATCTATAAATACTTAAATAGCCTCTCAGCTCTACAGTATCTTAGCTATTATTGCTACAGCAAGGCTGAAGTCGGTGACACACACACAAGCAAGACCCAATGCTAGTACATGCGGTGAAGGTATTGCACCTTCAGGAATTGTCCTTTCCACCCAAACTGTCCAGAAAGATTGACACCGATGAAATGGATAGCTATTGTGGATCCTCATATACCAAATTCCCATGAGCTTTGCTGAGAAGACCTCAGCAGTGCATCAAAGCATCCCTTTGATGCAATGTGAATAAGGTTTAAAAAAGTTATTAATGGGGGAGGCAAATGTTAAATCTATAGCAGAAGTACTTTCCCCATAGGATGCGGGAGAGGGAAAGTACATAAGCACCTATCATATGGCCTGGTGTGGAGCAGGTGCCCCATACAGATGTTATTACAAAATATTGAGTATAGTTCCCTGTGCCATAGAGGAGATCCTTCTATCTATTCTATGCCTTCTTTGAATGACCGTAGCACTTGTTGTCTGTATCATTTTTATGTCTGTTGTTGCTTTGTGACTGAAAATGAAAAATTTCTATTTGTCCATGTCCTGGCCCT
>NW_021703638.1:0-1422 GCF_005190385.1 Monodon monoceros | reverse complement strand
TACAGTCTTAAAGTCTATTTTGTCTGATACAAGTACAGCAACTCCAGCTTTCTCTTGGTTTCCATTTACATGGAATATCTTTTTTCTATGCCTTCACTTTCAGTCTTCTGTGTTCTTACATCTCAAGTGAGTGTCTTGTGTGCCCCTTAACTAATTATTGTAGTGATTAACCCACTACCTTTAGTATATATTTACCTACAATTGAGATTTATTCTTTCATATGTTTTCTTGTTACCAATTAATACCCCTTATTTCCAGCCCAATGAAGTTCCTTTCACATTTCTTGTAAGGTTAATTGAGTGGTGATGAACTTCTTTATCTTTTGCTTGTCCAGAAAACTCTTATCTCTCCTTCAATTCTGAAATTTAACTTCACTGGGTATTCTCGGTTGGAGGTTTATTTTTCTGTCAGCCCTTTGAACATATTGTGCCACTCCTTTCTGGCCTGCAAAGTTTTGCTAAAAAAATCTGCTGATAATCTTATGGGGATTCTCTTCAACATAACAAGTTGTTTTTCTCTTGCTGCTTTTAATATTCTCTCCTGTCTTTAACTTTCTACATTTTAATTATGTATCTTGGTATGGATCTTTTTGGGTTCATCTTTTTGGAACTCTCTGGGTTTTCTGGATCTGGATGTCTGTTTCCTTCCCTAGATTAGGGAATTTTTCAGCCATTATTTCTTCAAATAAAATTTCTGTAACTTTCTCTCTTCTCATTCTGGAACCCTAAAATGCAAATGGTAGTCTGTCTAAAGTTGTCCCATAATTCCTTTAAGCTCTCTTCACTTGTTTTTATTCTTTTTTCTTTTTACTGTGCTGGTTGGGTGAGTTCTACTTCCTTGCTTTTTGGTTGCCTAATCCTTTCTTCTGCTCCCCACTGAAGGGCTAAAAGATGCAGGAAAATGTTGCACAGTGGGCTAACACTTTTGGACAGAATCAAGAAGTGTTGTTTTTAATTTCTGTTTTTGTTTTTTTGCGGTACGCGGGCCTCTCACTGTTGTGGCCTCTCCTGTTGGGGAGCACAGGCTCTGCACGTGCAGGTTCAGCAGCCATGGCTCACAGGCCTAGCTGCTCAGCAGCATGTGGGATCTTCCCGGACCGGGGCACGAACCCGTGTCCCCTGCATCGGCAGGCGAACTCTCAACCACTGCGCCACCAGGGAAGCCCAAGGAGGTGTTTTATATCTCATATGCCTATATTTTCCTACTCAGAATTCAATTATATGTCCCCTAACCTAACTACAAGAAAGATTTGGAAGGTCAGACTTCTGTATACCCAAGGATAGTGGTTTGGATACATCTTATTATCTTTTATAGAGCATTCTTGTCACCAGATCATTTTATTCTACTTTCACACAGAACATTCTCACCCCTTCCTGAGAGAAAATATAAAGTCCTAACTGGTCACTGATTATTGTTCAGAGT
>NW_021703637.1:0-1406 GCF_005190385.1 Monodon monoceros | reverse complement strand
ACTGTTTAGGGTACAGGTTAAGGTACGACAAAGCTTTAGGGTGAGTGTATGTGTTAGTGTACGGGTTAGTGTTAGCGTACGGGTGAGGATTAGGGGAAGGGTTAGGGTAAGGCTTCGGGTAAGGGTTAGGGTTAGGGTTAGGGTTAGCGGATGGGGACGGTTTAGGGTACAGGTTAGGATACGACAAGGGTTTAGGGTGAGCGTGCGTGTTAGGGTATGGGTTGTTTTTCGTGTATGGGTTCGGATTAGGGGACGGATTAGGGTAAGGTTTCGGGTGAAGGTTAGGGTTAGGGTTAGGGTTAGGGTTAGGGTTAGGGGACGGGTACGGTTTAGGGTACGGCATCGGTTTACGGTGAGCGTACGTATTAGGGTACGGGTTAGTGTTAGCGTATGGGTTAGGATTAGGGGACAGGTTAGTTTAAGGCTTCGGATAAGGGTTAAGAATAGGGTTATGGTTAGGGGATGGGGACGGGGACGGTTTAGGGTACAGGTTAAGGTTCGACAATGGTTTAGGTTGAGCGTACGTGTTAGCGTACGGGTTGGTGTTAGCGTACGGTTTCGGATTAGGGGACGGGTTAATGTAAGGTTTCGGGTGAGGGTTAGGGTTAGGGTTAGGGTTAGGGGATGGGGACGGGGACGGGGCGATTTAGGGTACAGGTTATTGTACGCCAAAGGTTTAGGGTGAGCGTACGTGTTAGGGCACGGGTTAGTGTTAGCGTACGGGTTAGGATTAGGGGACGGTTTAGGGTAAGTGTTCGGGTAAGGGTTAGTGTTAGGTTTAGGGTTAAGTTTAGGGGACGGGGACGGTTTAGGGTATAGGTTAGGTTAAGACAATGGTTTAGGGTGAGCGTACGTGTTAGGGTACGGCTTAGTGTTAGCGAACGGGTTAGGATTAGGAGACGGGTTAGGGTAAGGTTTCTGGTGAGGGTTAGGGTTAGGTTTAGGGTTAGGGTTAGGGGACGGGGACGGTTTAGGGTACAGGTTAGGTTACGACAATGGTTTGGGGTGAGCGTACGTGTTAGGTTACGGGTTAGTGTTAGCGTACGGGTTAGGATTAGGGGACGGTTAGGGTAAGGCTTTGGGTAAGGGTTAGGCTTAGGGTTAGGGTTAGGGTTAGGGGACAGGGACGGTTTAGGGTACAGGTTAGGGTACGACAATGGTTTAGGGTGAGCGTACGTGTTTGCGAATGGGTTAGTGTTAGCATAAGGGTTAGGATTAGTTGAAGCGTTAGTGTAAGGCTTCGGGTAAGGTTTAGGGTAAGGGTTAGGTTTAGGGTTAGGTTCAGAGGACGGGGACGGTTTAGGGTACAGGTTAGGGTACGACAACGGTTTAGGGTGAGCATACGTTGTAGGGCACGGGTTAGTGTTAGCGTACGGGTTAGGAACATGGGACGGGTTAGGAATAGG
>NW_021703636.1:0-3005 GCF_005190385.1 Monodon monoceros | reverse complement strand
AGAATAGAATAGAATAGAATAGAATAGAATAGAATAGAATAGAATAGAATAGAAAACAAGATGATAGGGTAGGAGAGAATCAGAACAGAATAGATACAGACCAGAGCAGAATGGAGTATATTTTTAGTTGCTGCAGTCCCTAGTTAGGAAACTTCATCTGGGGTCATTGCCCCTGCAGACACTGCCTTCTTTCTGGCCAGCACAGAGGTGCCCATGGTTTTCTTGGTCATACCGGTATAGACCAGGTAGGTTCAGAATCCAGGCTCCCCATGTCTGAGCAGCAGCATAGCTGCCTTGTGAGTGGAAGATAGTAATAGGAGCTGAAGCCAGGGCCCTGGGTTCTCTGCTTCCTCCCAGCCTCACTCCTGAGGGAGGGTCTAGGAACTCTGGATTAAGGAAGGAGCCCCAGCAGGGCCCAGGGCCTGGTGTCCACAGGCCATGAGCAGTATAATGCTGTGAACCTCAAGTGCAGGGCAAGTCAGTGGTGGGTCCTCTAGGGGAGGGACCCCAGAGCCAGCCTACGGGCCAGTGCTAATCCAGGGCAGTTTCCATGTGTCTGTGGCCGCATGACAAGTGAGGACGATGTACAGTAGGCCAGTACATGAGTGCCACTGTCTCATCTTGGAAAGGCCTGTCCCTTAGTCTGCAAGTTCACTCGTCTACGGTTAGTATTAAAACGTCCCATCTTTATGAAATGTTGGGGCCAGTCACTGGTGGTCCTTGGCTAGCTAAGAAGTTGGCAACTCGCTTGGTCTCCCCAATTAAAAATTTATTAACTGGGCCAGGATGTCCAAAGCTCTGGGACCCTCCCTTCAAGCCTTCAGCCTCCTCTCCCCTCCCTGCTCCCTCAGACCCCAGGACCCGTAGAGAGCAGCCCTGCCGTCACATGCCCCTGCTGGAGCCAGCATTGTGTGATGGGCGCTCCCATATGTCACGTGACTTTATCCCCTCTCCTGGAGCAGCCCGAGAGGGAGTCACACGTCCCATCTCATTGTACACATGAGGAAATGAGGGCTCAGAGAGGTTACATGTTTTGCCCCACATCACCCGGCCAGAAACTGGTGGAGCCCTTGTTCAATCCTACAGCTCCTGAGTCTGGGCCAGCTTCGAATACATATTCCTTCATGTGTCCACAATTGCTCTGTCGCCGTCCTCCGCCACCCATGTAATCTCAGCAAAGGCTGTGCAGACATTGTCCGTTGGGTGTCAATGACCAGTAAAGCTTAAGACATAACTCTCCGAGGGATACTGGTTTCTTAACAGGCAAAGGGGAGCCAAATAACTTGCTAAATGTGGAATTTCAGGCCTTGGATTGTGGACGAGGAAGACGTTCCTTTTTCACGGTGCGGGGGTGGTGGTGGTGGAATGTCTTGATATCGTGAAATCATAGTCACCCCGAGACAGCACCATACTTCCCACTGGGCATGGACCTGTTTGCTGTCTAACCTCTAGGTAACTGCAGCAGGTGTCTTCTGCCCACTCCCAGCTGTCTTCCGTGGGCAGTGAAATGTACACGTGTTCAGACATGCTGGTGCATGCGCTGGCATCCTGCGCTGACACCTGGGTGCCCACACGTTTGTCCCCTATGCCCGAGCACTGCCCCACCCCTCCCAACCCCGTCACCCAGGCTGTGTGCCTCCCCTGCCACCTCGTGTGGGCCGCTTCACCTGCACACATCCTCCCAGACCCTCTGACCACGCCCCCTGTCTGTTGTACCCTAAGAACACAGACACACACACGCAAACTAGTGACCGCCCCGTTCTTGGCTTTTCAACAGATCCTTGGACCTCTGGACCACGATGACCAGTGTGGGAAGCAGAAACTGGCCTACAAACTAGAACAAGTCATAACCCTCATGAGCTTAGACAGCTGAGAACCGTCCTTCCAGGCACCCCCTGGAGGGAGGGACACACCAAGCCGTGCCTCAGTCTAGATTATCATCTTTACCAAGTGCAAGTTCCGACCGGCGTCAGCAGCATCCCCTGAGCAGCGCTCTCTCCCTCTCTCTCTCTCGGCCTGTTTCTGTCTCTCTCTCCTTCCTGGATCCCCTCTCTTTCAGTTGCTCTACCAACATGATTGAGCCAAGCCACCGACCCTCAGTTAGTCCAGGATGCCCCCCCCGCCCCGTGAGGGACCTGGTGACCAGAAGACATCAGAGGGGGCCCTCTTTCCCCGCTGACCCCATGCATTAGTGGCAGGGCCCAAATACGGATGAGGATGAAGGATGTTTCTGTACTGCTACTTCACCTTCCACGTTTTGATAGCCCCGCATTGAGCCGAACGTTGGCCTGCGGACGAGGCAGTGAGCTCTGTATTACCTTCACTGGGAAGACGTCTCCTGGCCCAGGTTTCCATCTCCAGGGGGTCTGTCAGTGGCGTGGTCCCTCTGCAACTGTGAGAAGGCTGCACCTCCTGCGTGTGGCTGGAGTGGGGAGCGTGAAGCGTCGTGGGGTGCCTCGCAGGCTGTCTCCCACTTGTTGGGTTGGCATCCAGAGGTCTTTTTGTTCCCTTCCAATCTTCTTGGAGCCTTTCCAAGTGCCCGTAGGGCCCTGCCTGCCCAGTCTCCTCCCGGCCTGTGGAAAACCAGACAGGAGAAAGAAGAGCAGTTACAGCCCACTGTGGAGATCCTCCCAACCTCCCAATCTGGCTCACAGCGGCAGAAATGTAACACGTAGAGGGAGAAAAGAAGAGAGCTGCATCTACCCTGGAAGCAGAATTGGTTGTTTTCCATTTGCCTCCACACGCTAACGAATCACGACCATAGTCGTGGGTCTGATCCCTTGCAGATCCCCGAGTGCCGTCTAGAGGACACACCTCCATCCTCCTTGGTCATCGCTCATCAGGGGTCAAGGTAAAATGCCGAGTGCATCTGGGAGATTCTACCTCCAGCTCTCTCGGTGGCTCCCATCCCCGCCATCCTTCCTGAGAACTCTGTGGAAAGTTGGGGCAGACAGCCTTGCCCCTGGCTCCCTGCAGAACCTGACAGCCTCGCCCCTGGCTCCCTG
>NW_021703635.1:0-1488 GCF_005190385.1 Monodon monoceros | reverse complement strand
AACACTAACCCGTACCCTAACACGTACGCTCACCCTAAACCGTTGTCGTACCCTAACCTGTATCCTAAACGGTCCCCATCCCCTATCCCTAACCCTAACCCCAACCATAACCGTTACTTGAAGCCTTACCCTAACCCGTACCCTAATCCTAACCCCTACACTAACACTAACCACTACCCTAACATGTACGCCCAACCTAAACCGTTGTTGCTCCCTAACCTGTACACTAAACCGTCCCCGTCCCCTAACCCTAACTCTAACCCTTACCCGAAGCCTTACCCTAACACGTCCCCTAATCCTAACCCGTTGGCTAACACTAACCCGTACCCTAACACGTACGCTCACCCGAAACCATTGTCGTACCCTAACCTGTACACTAAAACGTCCCTGTCCCCTATCCCTAACACTTACCTGAAGCCTTACCCTAACCCGTCACCTAATCCTAACCCGTATGCTAACACTAACCTGTACCCTAACATGTACGCTCATCCTAAACCGTTGTCGTACCCTAAACTTTTCCCTAAACCATCCCCATCACCTAACCCTAACCCTAAACCTTACCCAAAGCCTTACCCTAACCCATCCCCTAATCCTACCCCTTACGCTAACACTAACCCGTACCCTAACACGTACGCTCACCCTAAACTGTTGTCGTATCCTAACTTGTACCCTAAACCATCCCCGTCCCCTAACTCTAACCCTAACCCTAACCATTACCTGAAGCCTTACCCTAACCCGTCCCCTAATCCTAACCCGTACGGTAACACTAACCCATACCCTATCACATACTCTCAGACTAAACCGTTGTCGTACACTACCCTGTACCCTCAACTGTCCCTGTCCCCTAACACTAACCCTAACCTCTAACATTACCCAAAGCCTTACCCTAACCCCTCCCCTAATCCTAAAACGTACACTAACACTAATCCATACCCTAACATGTATGCTCACACTACACCATTGTCGTACACTAACCTGTACCCTAAACCGTCCCCGTTACCTAACCCTAACCCCTACTGTAATACTTACCCATACATTAACACTAACCCATACCCTAACACGTGATCTAAATCTAAACCGTTGTCCTACTGTAACCTGTACCCTAAACCATACCCGCTCCCTAACCCTAACCCTAAACCTAACCCATACCCGAAGCCTTAGCCTAACCTGTATCCTAATCCTAACCCGTACAGTAACACTAACATGTACCCTAACATGTACGCTAACCCTAAACCGTTTTTGTACCCTAACCTGTACCCTAAACCATCACCATTCCCTAACCCTTACCCTAACCCTAACCCTTACCCAAACCCTTACACTAACCCATTCCCTAATCCTAACACTAACCCTAACCCTAACCCTAAACCGTACCCGTCCCCATCCCCTAACCCTAACCCTTACCCGAAGCCTTACCCTAACCCATCCCCTAATCCTAACCCACACGCTAACACTAACCCGTACCCTAACACGTACGCTCACCCTAAACCG
>NW_021703634.1:2928-3546 GCF_005190385.1 Monodon monoceros | reverse complement strand
GAGGGACGCAGGAAAGGCTGAGTGAACGTCTGCCTGTGGTCCCTTACGTGGTGCACGGGTGTGTGAATTTCTGCGGAGAGCTCTTAATTTCTGTCGTTTCTGCTGACTTGACACGGTGGTTGGCAAACGGTGACGTGTTCCGTGCATTCAGGACATGATCGTGGTTCCTAATAATCACTTTGTTTTGTACTGACACCTCCACAGAGAATTTACTACTGAATATCCACTTTACAGAAGAGAAAGTGAGGCATAGGAAGTGAAGTGACTGAGTAAGAGGAAGGACTCAGACATTTGGTGTTAGTAAATTAAGCCTGCAAGGAGGCCGTTAGCCTGCGGTGGCTCTAGCGATGCGGCCGCCTAGTTAAACCAACCAAAATCTAAGCCTGTCAACGCCTCAGGGTGACGAACAGCGCCGAGGACACCCAGTCACACACCACCAACTAGGCGTTAAAGCCATAGCAAATCACTCGTTTCCTTGCTTTGCTTCTGCCCTTTTAAAATAAACATCTCTGCAGCTCCTGTGGCTGGAGTGCTCCTCACCTCTTCCGCTTTGTGGTGCGTGAATTGATTCTATTTCTGCGCACATAAAGTGTTAAAATTTTAAATATGCCTCAGTTT
>NW_021703634.1:0-2828 GCF_005190385.1 Monodon monoceros | reverse complement strand
GACACCCAGTCACACACCACCAACTAGGCGTTAAAGCCATAGCAAATCACTCGTTTCCTTGCTTTGCTTCTGCCCTTTTAAAATAAACATCTCTGCAGCTCCTGTGGCTGGAGTGCTCCTCACCTCTTCCGCTTTGTGGTGCGTGAATTGAATCTATTTTTGCGCACATAAAGTGTTCAAATTTTAAATGTGCCTCAGTTTGTCTTCTAAGATTGGCCGTAGAGGTTGGATTTGTGTCCAGTTTCTAGAGCAGTGGTCGTCCTCTGGTCAGGCCTTAGGCGTTACGTGTACAACGTTCCTCTTCTACCACCACCTTCTGGATGCCTCCACCCACTACCAGCTCCCACGCATCAGTTCCCCTAGATGTGGTCAGCAATGGCTTTTACATGCAGCGTGCTCGCAGTATAACATCGCAGATACTCCTCCATCCTCCAGCCAGCGTGTGAAGTGAAACATTACCATTCCTGTTGAAGAGTCTCTGGTGTGACCACTTTCCCAAACACAGCCACTCCCCAGCTGACCCTGGGTAACCACTCCTCTGAACTTGGTCTCCATCACTGGCATGGATGTCTTTCTATGTAGGCTACATGTTTAAGTATTCTTAAACTGCATATCGTATTCTATTTTGTTTTCTCTTGTTACTTGCTTTATTTAGTGTTATCTTTGCTAGGTTCATCCATGCTGACATGTAAAGGTCTGTCTAGTTCATGTACTTTCCTCGCTACGTAGGATTCCCATGTAGGGAAATACAGTAATTTATATGTGCATTTTCCTGTTGATGGACATTTAAATTGTTTCGAATTTTAAGTATGATTTCTTTTTAAAAAAATTTTATATACTTTTTAAAGGTTACTTTACAGTTATTACAAAATATTGGCTATATTCCCTGTGTTGTACAGTACCTCCTTGAGCCTGTCGTACACCCAGTAGTTTACATCTCTCACTTCCCCACCCCTGTAATGCCCCCTCCTCCCCCTCCGCACTGGCAACCATTAGTTTGTTCTCTCTATCGGGGACTCTCCTTCTTTTTTGTTATATTCATTCAATTGTTGTATGTTTTAGATTCCATATATAGGTGATATCCTACAGTGTTTCAGAGTTCAAAAGACTCTCACGACAGAAGCCAAAAGGTAAGAGCCATTTTACATTGATAAAAAGCATTTTAACTATGTAGAAGCAGGAAATGAAAAGAAAGAACTTTGCATTACATTTAATAAAAGCTTATGGAGATCTTTGTGGTATATTAGTGAACTTATTTGTGGAAATTTAGCCATGTACATTGTGTTGGAGAGGCACCAAGAGTTCAAGAACTCTCACAATTTGAGTACACAATTGCCTTACTTGTAGGCATGGTGGCAGCCATTTACATAACAATGATTTGGAGGATGTTGTGTTAGTCAGCTCTTGCTGTGATAATGCTTTGGAACAAATCGACCCAAAACTCAGTTCCATAAACAAGAATTTATTTTTCTTGGACCTATTGGCTAGCTGCAGTGGCTCTCTTTTAGACCTCTAGATGGCTGGTTTTGCTCCGTGTTTTGGGTCAGTTTGAGGTCTGTAACACACATCTTCCTCTGGAGCCCAACTGTGAGGCCGCAGCTCCCAGGCCCTGTCTTCTCACAAAGTTCACTGAAACATAAGAGGTGAGCCCAACTGCACAAGCCCACTTAAGGCCTCTGCTGCTCATTGAAGGCCATCATGTCTGCTCACACTTCATTGGCCAAAACATGTCACAGATCTAAGCTGTATTTAGAATATGTGTAGTTGTTTAAAGTTGGGTGCCCTCACAGAAGAATATTGCATTTTGGACAGTGTTACCTTAGCATTTTCATTGGCATTTGCAAACGTGATAAACGCCGTGTGCACTTTTCCACCTTTGAGAACTTTCTGAAATTGTGGGACCATTTCTATTGGAAAAGAGGAAGGTACACTTTAGAACTCAACTCTAGTTATGGCATTGTTGGGAGAAGAATTAATGAGATAAGGTCAATACAAGTGAAAGATTTGGGATCACATATTCATCATTAACATTAGCATTCTACAGAACATTCCTGGAGAATTGTGATGCTTGCTTTATGTGATTTCTATCATAAATCATTAGAATTTGACCAAGACACTTCAGTGAAACATACATCGTACAGCACATCGCATTTTAGTTTTTCCTACCACTCCGCAACTTATCATCAATACTTCACCATAACTCAGAAACAGAAAAAGAAACTGAGTGAGTTCATTGTTAGCAGACGGGCTTCACAAGCAATACTAGTGGAAGTTCTTCAGATGATAGCAGACAGTAGCTCAAGCCATAAAAACAAAACAAAGAATGCTGACTAGAGCAGTTGTGTAGGGAATTATAAAAGATACTGTAATTTCAAATTTCTTCTCCTTTCTTCTCTTAACTAATTTAAAAAGTAAGTGCCTAAACAATATGACTATATTTGGATTGTTCTCTATATAACATAAAAAAATATCATATATTTGATGATATGGCACAACGAAGGCAGTGAGAACAAAGCTGTGTTAGAATAAAAATGACAGTAGATCATAAGCTGAATCCGCAGGAAGAAAGGAAGAGAACCAGAAATGGTAAATAGATTAACCCGACAAACTCAAAAATATTTATTTGCTCAACTTTCTTCTCTAAGCTCTTTGAAAAAATAAGCTTGTGAGAAGTAATTATTATAATATGTTAAGTATGTAACATATATAAATGTAATAAAAACAAAAAAGAGGGGAAGGCATACAGCTCTATAAAAGTACAGTTTCTGTTTCTATCTGGAATGAACCTAGTAAAAATCTGAAGAGATTCTGAGATGTATTACATAAGC
>NW_021703633.1:907-1270 GCF_005190385.1 Monodon monoceros | reverse complement strand
ACCGTTCTTGTATCCTAACCTGTACCCTAAACCGTCCCCATCCCCTAACCCTAACCCTAAACCTAACACTAACCCTAACTCTAAAACTTACCCGAAGCTTTACCTTAACCCGTGCCCTAATCCTAACCCGTACGCTAACACTAACCTGTACCCTAACACGTATGCTCACCCTAAACAATTGTCGTACACTAACCTGTACCCTTAACCATCCCTGTCCCCTAACCCTAACCCTAACCCTAACCATAACTCTTACCCGAAGCATTACCCTAATCCGTCCCCTAATCCTAACCCGTACGCAAACACTAACCCGTGCCCTAACATGTACGCTCAACCTAAACTGTTATCATACCTTAACCTGTACCC
>NW_021703633.1:463-807 GCF_005190385.1 Monodon monoceros | reverse complement strand
TGTACCCTAAACCGGCCCCGTCCCCTAACCCTAAACCTCAACCTAACCCTAACCCTTAACCGAAGCCTTACCCTAAACCGTCCCCTAATCCTAACCCGTACTCTAACACTAACCCGTGCCCTAACCCGTACGCTCACTCGAAACCGTTATCGTTCCCTAACTTGTACCCTAAACCGTCCCCGTCCCCTAACCCTAACCCTAACCCTAACCCTTACCTGAAGCCTTACCCTAACCTGTCCCCTAATCCTAACCTGTATGCTAACACTAACCGGTACCCTAACACGTACGCTCACCCTAAACCATTGTCGTACCCTAATTTGTACCCTAAATCGTCCCCGTCCCCT
>NW_021703633.1:0-363 GCF_005190385.1 Monodon monoceros | reverse complement strand
ACCGTTCTTGTATCCTAACCTGTACCCTAAACCGTCCCCATCCCCTAACCCTAACCCTAAACCTAACACTAACCCTAACTCTAAAACTTACCCGAAGCTTTACCTTAACCCGTGCCCTAATCCTAACCCGTACGCTAACACTAACCTGTACCCTAACACGTATGCTCACCCTAAACAATTGTCGTACACTAACCTGTACCCTTAACCATCCCTGTCCCCTAACCCTAACCCTAACCCTAACCATAACTCTTACCCGAAGCATTACCCTAATCCGTCCCCTAATCCTAACCCGTACGCAAACACTAACCCGTGCCCTAACATGTACGCTCAACCTAAACTGTTATCATACCTTAACCTGTACCC
>NW_021703632.1:0-1144 GCF_005190385.1 Monodon monoceros | reverse complement strand
CACGTACGCTCACCCTAAACCGTTGTCGAACCCTAACCTGTACCCTAAACCGTCCCCATCCTCTAACCCTAACCCTATCCCTAACCCGAAGCCTTACCCTCACCCGTCCCCTAATCGTAACCTGTTCGCTAACACTAACCCGTACCCTAACACGTACGCTCACCCTAAACCATTGTCGTTCACTAATCTGTACCCTAAACCGTCCCCGTCCCCTAACCCTAACCCTAACCCAACAGTTACCCGAAGCCTTACCCTCAACCGTCCCCTAATCCTAACCCGTACGCTAACACTAACCCGAACCCTAACACGTACGCTCACACTAAACCGATGTCGTACCCTAACCTGTACCCTAAACCGTCCGTGTCCCCTAACCCTAACCCTAACCCGAACCCTAACCCTTACCCGAAGCCTTACCCTCACCCGTCCACTAATCCTAACCCGTACGCTAACACTAACCCGTACCCTAACACGTACACTCACCCTAAACTGTTGTCGTACCCTAACCTGTACCCTAAACCGTCCCCATCCCCTAACCCTAACCCTAACCCTAACCCTTACACGAGCCTTACCCTCACCCGTCCCCTAATCCTAACTTGTACGCTAACACTAACCCGTACCCTAACACGTACGCTCACCCTAAACTGTTGTCGTACCCTAACCTGTACCCTAAACCGTCCCCGTCCCCTAACCCTAACCCTAACCCTAACCCTAAACCTTACCCGAAACCTTACCCTCAACCGTCCCCTAATCCTAACCCGTACGCTAACACTAACCCGTACCCTAACACGTACGCTCACCCTAAACCATTGCCGTACCCTAACCTGTACCCAAAACCGTCCCCATCCCCTAACCCTATCCCTAAACGTAACCCTTACCCGAAGCCTTACCCCCACCCGTCCCCTAATCCTAACCCGTACGCTAACACTAACCCATACCCTAAGACGTACACTCACCTTAAACCGTTGTCGTACCCTAACCTGTACCCTAAAGCGTCCCCGTCCCCTAACCCTAACCCTAACCCAACCCTAACCCTAACCCGAAGCCTTACCCTCAGCTGTCCCCTAATCCTAACCTATACGCTAACAATAACCCGTACGCTGACACGTACGCTCACCCTAAACCGTTGTCGTACCCTAACCTGTAC
>NW_021703631.1:0-4600 GCF_005190385.1 Monodon monoceros | reverse complement strand
ACACACACACACACAGATCAATTTGACTCAGTGCACAGCCTATATGGGCACACAGACTCAAGGAGACACACACTCACACGACTCACAGTGAGTCAATGCACAAACCATACCAGCACACATACACACAAAAGCAGACGCATGGTTCAATGTGACTCAAGGCACAGTCAATATCAGCACACATACACACACAGTCGCTTTAATGTGACTCAATGCACAGCTCATACAACCACAGAAACAAACAGAGACACAAACTTTCACATGGATCTCTGTTACTCATTTCACAGTCTCTACCAGCCAACAATCACACACACACGCATACACACGGCTCACTGTGACTCAATGACTAGCCTAAAATGGCACACACACACACACACACACATATGGCTCACTGAGATTCAATGTGCAGCCTATACCAGCACACATATACACACACACATGGCTCACTGTGCCTCAATGCACACCCTATACCAGCACACACACACACGGGTCACTGTGATAGAATGCACTGCCTATACCAGAAAACATACACACACACACACATATGCATAGCTCACTGTGCCTCAATGCACAGCCTATACGAGTACACAGGCACACACCCCCACACACAAAAACACACAAGGCTCACAAGAACTCAATGCACAGCATATACCAGCATGCACACACACACAAACATGGCTCACTGTGATTCAATGAAAAGCCTATACCATCACACTCACAAACACACACATAAAAGGCTCACTGTGAATGAATGCACAGCCTATAGCAACACACAAACACACACACTCAGCTAACTGTGACTTAATTCCCAGCTTATATCAGAACACACACACACACACACGATTCAATGTGACTCAATTTACAGCCTATACCAGTACAGAGACACAAACAGACACACAGACACATGGCTCACAGTGACTCAAAGCAGAGCCTATAGCAGCACACACACAGAGACTTGGTTCACTCAGTGAATTCACAGCCTATACAAGCACACACACACACACAGACGAATCAATGTGACTCAATGCACAGCCTATAACAGCACACAGACACAGACACACTCCAACATGGCTCAGTATGACTGAATGCACAGCCTATACTAGAACATACATGCACACACACACACACATGGTTCACTGTGTCAATACTTAGCCTTTACTGGGCCATGAAGAAATCTCATTTAAACTCAATGCACAATCTATACCAGCACACACACACACACACACACACACACACACAGACACGGAGACTGCTAGCATTTACTCAATGCAAAGCCTCTACCAGCACACACAAAGAGACATATACAAAAGGTTCACAGTGATTCAATGCGCAGCCTCCAGCAGCACTCACAAATACACACAGGCACATACAAGGCTCACTGTGACTCAAAGCACAGCCTATACCTATGCAAACACACACCACAGTATGACATAATGCTCAGCTTATACAGCACACAAACACATACACACACACATCAATGCGAACCAGTGCAGAGTCTATTCCAGAACACACACACACACACACACCTGCACCTCATTGTGACTCAATGCCAGCCCTCAGGAGCACACACGCCCCCCTCCCACACACAAACACAGACTCGCGGGTCCTTGTGACTCAATCGACAGCCTGTACCAGCACACACACATGCATATATATATACACACACACAAAAGAGACGGTTAATGCACAACCTCTACCAGCACACACAAACAGACACACGCTCACACAATGCTCACTGTGACTCAAGGCACAGCCTATACCAGTGCAAACCCACACTACATTGTGACATAATGCTCAGCCTATACAGCACACACGCACACATAGACACACACCTTTATGTGACTTAGTGCATAGCCTATTCCAGTCTCCCCCACACGGCCCATTGTGACTCAAAGCACAGCCTAGAGCAGCACACAAGACCACACACACACACACACACACACACACACGGCCTCTGTGATTCAATCCACAGCCTATACCAGAACACATGCACACACACACACCACAATGGAACTCAGTGCAGAGCCCATAACAGCACACAAAAACAAACACACATAACTACTTCACTGAGATTGAGCACAGAGCCTATAACAGTACACAGACACAGACACAAGGCTCACTGTGTGTGAATGCATAGCATATACCAGCACTGAACTCACACACACACACGGCACAATGTGACTCAATGCACAGCCCATATCAGCACACACACAGACACAAACATACACACGATTCACTGTAACTCAAAGCCCAACTTATACCAGCACACAAGCACATACACGGCTGACTGTGACTCAATGCACAGCCTAAACGTGCACACACACGGCTAAGTGTAACTCAATGCAGAAATTATAACAACACACAGAGACACATATACCACTCACTGTGAATGCACAACCTGTACCAGGACCACACACACACACACACACACATTGCTCACTGTGACTCTATGCACAGTGATTACCAGCACACAGACACAAACACAATGCTCAAAGACACGGATCAATTTGACTCAATGCACAGCCTATATCAGCACACAGATAAACAGTGACACACACACACAGCTCACAGTGAGTCAATGCATAAACCATACCAGTACACAGACACACACAAAGAGATGGAAAGCTCATGGTGACTGAAGGCACAGCCTATACTAGCCAAAACAAACACACACATAGCTCATTATGAGTCAATGCACAGCCTATAAGAGCAAACACACAGACACACTTCTTAATGTGACTCAATGCAGAGCCCATTCCAGCACACACACAAAGAGACTCACAGGGCTTCCCTGGTGTCACAGTGGTTGAGAGTCTGCTTTCTGATGCAGGGGACATGGGTTCGTGCCCCTGTCCGGGAGTATCCCACATGCTGTGGAGTGGCTAGGCCCATGAGCCATGGCCACTAGGCCTGCGTGTATGGAAACTGTGCTCCGCAAAGAGAGAGGCCACAACAGTTAGAGGCCCACGTACCACAGAAAAAAACAAAAACAAAAAAGAGACCCACAAACTTTCACTTGGCTAACAGTTACTCAATACATAGCCTATACCAGCACACAAACACACACACACATACACATGGCTCACTGAGATTCAATGCACAGCCTATACCGGCACTCAAATACACACATACATGGCTCACTGAGTCTCAAGGCACACTGTATACCAGCACACAAACACACACGGGTCACTGTGATTCAATGCACAGCCTATACCAGAACACACACTCAGACAATACACACAAGCACAGCTCACTGTGAGTCAAGGCACAAACTATACCAGCACATACACATGCATGGCTCACTGTGACTCAATGCACAGCCTATACCAGCACACAGACACACAGGCAAAAACACACAAGGATCACAAGGACTCAATGCACACACAAACAAGCAAACATTGGTCACTGTGATTCAATGCACAGCCCATACCAGCACACACACACACACACATATAAATGGGTAATTGTGTTTGAATGCATAGCCTAAAGTAGCATACACACACACACACGGCTCACTATGACTGAATGCACAGCCTATAAAAGCACACACACGAATCAATGTGACTCAATGCACAGCCTATAAGAGTACACAGACACAGAAACATACACACAGGGCTCACAGTGAATGAATGCACAGCTTATACCAGCACACACACACACACACACGGCTCACTGTGACTGAATGCCCAGCCCATATCAGCACATGCACAAACAGAAACACACATATACACATGGTTCACTGTAACTCAAAGCACAAGTTATAGCAGCAAACACACACATACATGGCTCACTGGGACTCAATGCACAGCCTAAACCAGGACACACACACTCAAAACCACACACACATACTCTCGGCTAATTGTATCTCAATGCAGAACTATAACAGAATGCAGACAAGCATACAACTCTCACTGTGAGTGCACAACTTGAAACAGCACACACACACAGAGCAAACTGTGACTAATGCACAGGCTGTAGCTGCACACACACACACAAACATGGATCAATTTGGCTCAACGCACAGCCAATATCAGCACACAGACAGACAGACACACACTCACACGCAGCTCACAGTGAGTAAATGCTCAAGCAATACTCGCACACACACACACACAAAGAGATGGCCTGCTCATTGTGATGCAAAGCAGAGCCGATATCAGCACACACACACACACACACATGGCTTAGTGTGGGTCAATGCACAGCCAATAACAGCAAACAGAAACACACACACATGACTTAATGTGAATAAATGCACAGCCCATACCAGCACACACACAGAAACACAACCTTTCACATGGCTTTCTGTTGCTCAATGCACAACATATACCATCACAAAAACACATACACACAATCAATGTGACTCAATGCACAGCAAATACCAACACACACACACACATGGTTCAATGTGACCCAATGCACAGACCATACCAGCACAAGCAGACACACACATATACACAAGGTTCACTGTAACTCAAAGCACAAACTATACCAGAACACACACATAGATGGTACTGTGATTCAATCCACAGCCTATACCAGCACACACACACAATCACACACACACACACACACACAGATCAATTTGACTCAGTGCACAGCC
>NW_021703630.1:0-14619 GCF_005190385.1 Monodon monoceros | reverse complement strand
CATATATATGTGTTAGCATACGGTATTTGTCTTTTTCTTTCTGACTTACTTCACTCTGTATGACAGACTCTAGGTCTATCCACCTCATTACAAATAGCTCAATTTCGTTTCTTTTTATGGCTGAGTAATATTCCATTGTATATATGTGCCACATCTTCTTTATCCATTCATCTGATGATGGGCACTTAGGTGTTTCCATCTCTGGGCTATTCTAAATAGAGCTGCAATGAACATTTTGGTACATGACTCCTTTTGAATTTTGGTTTTCTCAGGGTATATGCCCAGTAGTGGGATTGCTGGGTCGTATGGTAGTTCTATTTGTAGTTTTTTAAGGAACCTCCATACTGTTCTCCATAGTGGCTGAACCAATTCACATTCCAACCAGCAGTGCAAGAGGGTTCCCTTTTCTCCACACCCTCTCCAGCCTTTATTGTTTCTAGATTTTTTGATGATGGCCATTCTGACTGGTGTGAGATGATATCTCATTGTAGTTTCGATTTGCATTTCTCTAATGATTAATGATGTTGAGCATTCTTTCATGTGTTTGTTGGCAGTCTGTATATCTTCTTTGGAGAAACATTGGAAGTTTTTAACTTGTAATTGGTCTGCTCATATTTTCTTTTTCTTCCTGGTTCAGTCTCAGGAGATTGTACCTTTCTAAGAATATGTCCATTTCTTCTAGGTAGTCCATTTTATTGGCATGTAATTGCTTGTAGTATTCCCTTATGATCCTTTGTATTTCTGTGGTGTTAGTTGTAACTTTTCCTTTTCTTTTCTAATTTTACTGATTTAAGCCTTCTCCCTTTTTTTCTTGTTGAGTCTGGCTAAAGGTTTATCAATTTTGTTTATCTTTTCAAAGAACCAGGTTTTAGTTTGATTGGTCTTTGCTGTTGTTTTCTTCATCTCTATTTCATTTATTCCTGCTCTGATCTTTATGATTTCTTTCCTTCTCCTAACTTTGGTTTTTTTATTTTCTTCTTTCTCTAGTTACTTTAGCTGTAAGATTAGGTTGTTTATTTGGGATTTTTCTTGTTTCCTGAGGTAAGATTGTATTGCTATGAACTTCCCTCTTAGAACTGCTTTTCCTGCATCCCATAGGTTTTGGATCATCATGTTTTGTTTTCACTTGTCTCTAGGTATTTTTTTGATTTCCTCTTTTTTTTTTTCTTTTTGGCCACACCACACAGCTTGTGGGATCTTAGTTCCCTGATCCAGGGATTGAACCTGGGCCCTTGGCAGTGAAAGCACAGAGTCCTAACCACTGGTCTGCCAGGAAATTCCCTGATTTCCTGCTTGATTTCTTTGGTGATCCATTGGTTGTTTAGTAACATATTGTTTAGCCTCCATGTATTTGTTATTTTTACCATTTTTTCTTGTAGATTTCTAATCTCATAATGTTGTGGTTGGAAAAGATGCCTGATATGATTTCAGTTTTCTTAAATTTACCAAGGCTTTTTTTATGGCCCGCATGTGATACATCCTGGAGAAGTTCCATGTGCACTTGAGAAGAACGTGTGTTCTGCTGCTTTTGGATGGAATGCTCTATAAATTTCAGTTATATCTATCGGGTGTAACGTGTCATTTAAGGCCTCTGTTTCCTCATTGATTTTCCATCTGGATGATCTGTCCATTGATGTAGGTGGGGTGTTAAAGTCCCCCACTACTATTGTGTTACTGTTGATTTCTCCTTTTATGGCCATTAGCATGTGTCTTATATATTGAGGTACTCCTATGTTAGGTGCATATATATTTACAATTGTTATGTCTTATTCTTGGATTGACCCCTTGATCATTATGTAGTGTCCTTCTTTGTCTCTTGTAACAGTCTTTATTTTGAAGTCTAATATGAGTATTGCTATTCCAGCATTCTTTAGATTTCCAAGTGCATGCAATACCTTTTCCATCCCCTCACTTTCAGTCTGTATGTGTCCCTAGATCTGAAGTGGGTCTCTTGTAGACAGCATATATATGGGTCTTCTTTTTCTATACATTCAGCCAGTCTGTGTCTTTTGGTTGGAGCATGTAATCCATTTACTTTTAAGGTAATTATCAATATGTATGTTCTTACTGCCATTTTCTTAATTGTTTTAGGATTTTTTGGGTAGGTTTTTTTTCTTCCTTTCCTCTTCTCTTGTAATTTGATTATCTTTAGCGTTGGGTTTGGATTCCTTTATCTTTTTTGTGTTTGTATCGATTGTAGCTTTTTGGTTTGCAGTTACCATGAGGTTTTGATGTAGCAGTCTATATATATACAAGATTGTTTTACGTTGCTTGTCTCTTAGTTTCAAATGCACTTCCTGCATTTGTACTCTCCTCTTCTCACAGTTGCTGGATTTGATATATTTGTGTGTGGATGATTTCCTACCTTTATTGTATGTTTGCCTCTGTGATATAATTATTTTCCAGTTTGTGGATTGCCCACCCAGTGGGTATGGGATTTGATTATATCATGAAAGCACCCTTCATAGTGTCTGCTTGTGGCTTCTTCTTAGTATTTGGAGGTAGAATATCTTTTTTGGTAGGGTCCAGTCTTTTTTGCCGATGATTGTTCAGAAGTTAGCTGTGATTTTGTGAGAGGAGGTCAGCTCAAGTCCTTCTACTCTGCCATCTTTTCTCCTTTCTTTTCCCTGATGACCTTGTTAATTTGATATTCTGATCCAGCAGGTCAGGGGTCTGAGCCTTAGCATCTGGGAGGTTCTTAGATTTGCAGTCAATGCCGCTGGTCCCCTGACCACCGTTTAGGTAGCAAGAAGTTAAAGGTTAGATAAAAGAGGAGGTCAAGAAGGAGCAGCAGAGGATGGTGTCATGAAAGCAAAGATAAAACAGTATTTCAAGAAGGAGGGAGTGGTCAACTGAGTCAAATTCTTTGGTGAATGAGAAAGCTGAAGGTAGACATGTCTGTTGGGTTTGGTGACATGAAGGTGGCTGGTGACCTTGGAAAGAGAAGTTTCAATGTACTGGTAGGAATGGAAGGCAAAGTTAGTAAAGTGAAGACAGTAAATAAAGATAATACTTTCTAGAAGTTTTGCTGTCAGAGAAATTAGTGATCCTCAGGAAGGGCGCTTGGGGAAAAAGGAGGTACTGAGTAAGTTTGTGTATGAATGGAATAATTCAGTAGATGGAAGCTGATGTTATAGCAGGGAGAAACCATGCCTCCAGGTCAAAACCTATGAAAAGGGAGAAGAAATGGGGTCCAGAGCACAGGTGGAGTGATTAGGCCTGTGTGGGAACAGTGATATTCCTTCTATTGTAAAAAGATGGAGCACCTAGAACATGGGCTAGAATTAGATAAAGATAGGTGTATAGATTTGGGAGTGAAGATAAGACCATCTGATTTTTTTAATTGAAGTATAGTTGATTTACAATATTAGTTTCAGGTGTACAGCATGGCGATTTGATATTTTTATAGGTTATACTTCATTTAAAGTTATTATTATAAGATTTTGGTTATATTAGTTTGTACCTCTTAATCCCGTTCCTCTGTCATGTTCCTTTCCCATCCCCTCCCCTCTGGCAACCACCTGTTTGTTCTCTGAATCAATGACTGTTTCTGTTTGGTTATATTTGTTCATTTGTTTTTTAGATTCCACATATAAGTGAAGTCATACAGTATTTGTCTTTCTCTGTCTGATTGATTTCACTTAGCGTAATACCCTCTGGGTTCTTCATGTTGTCACAAATGGCAAGATTTCATTCATTTTTATGGTTGAGTAATATTTACCCATCTATCAGTGGGCACCTAGGTTGCTTCCATATCTTGGCTATTGTAAATAATGCTTCAGTGAACATAAGGGTGCATTTATCAGTTAGAAATAGTGTTTTCATTTACTTCAGATAAATACTCAGTATTGAAATTTCTCATCATATGGTAGTTCTATTTTTAATTTTTTGAGGAATCGCCATACTGTTTTCCACAGTAGCTTCACCAATTTACATTCCCACCACCAGTGTACCAGGGTTCCTTTTTCGCCACATCCTTCCCAATGCTCGTTATTTGTTGTCTTTTCAACAGTCATTCTGACAGGTTTGAGTCAATATATCATTGTGGTTTTGATTTGCATTTCCTTGATGCTAAGTGATGTTGAGCATCTTTTCATGTGCCTGTTGGCCATCTATGTGTCATCTTAGTAAAAATGTCTATTCAGGTTTCTTGCCCATTTCTTAATCAGGTTGTTTGTTTTCTTATTATCAATTTGTATGAGATCTTTATATATTTTGGATATTAACCCCTTATCAGATGTATCGTTTGCACATATATTTTCCCGTTTAGTAGTTTGTCTTTGCATTTTGTCGATGGTTTCCTTTATTGTGCAAAAGCTTTTATTTTTTTAATATCCAAGGTGCCTTTATTTTTTTTAATTTGTATTGGAGTATAGTTGATTTACAATGTTCTGTTAATTTCAGCTGTACAACAAAGTGAATCAGTTATACATGTGCATATATCCACTCTTTTTAAAAATTATTTTCCCATGTAGACCACTACAGAGTATTGAGTAGAGTTCCCTGTGCTATACAGTAGGTTTTATTAGTTATCTATTTTATATGGTAGTGTGTATATGTCAATCCCATTCTGCCAATACATCCCTCCCCACTACCCCTTATCCCCTAGTAACCGTAAGTTTCTTTTCTGTGACTCTACTTCTACTTTGTAAGTAAGTTCATTTGTACCCTTTTTTTAGACACTGCATATAAGTGATAACATATGATATTTGTATGGAAGACATATCATATGTCTTTCTCCGTCTGACTTATTTCACTCATTATGAAAGTCTGTAGGCCCATCCATGTTGATGCAAATGGCATTATTTTGTTCTTTTTTACGGCTGAGTAATATTCCATTGTGCATATGTACCACATCTTCTTTATCTATTCCTCTGTTGATGGATATTTAGGTTGCTTCTATATTCTGGCTACTGTAAATAGTGATGCAATGAACATTGGGGTGCATGTATCTTTTCAATTTATGGTTTTCTCTGAGTATATGCCTAGGAGTGGGATTGCTGGATCATATGATAGTTCTATTTTTAGTTTTCTAAGTGATCTCCATAATGTTCTCCATAGTGGCTAGACCAATTTACATTCCCACCAACAGTGTAGGGGGGTTCTCTTTTTTCCACACCCTCTCCAGCATTTATTGTAGATTTTTTGATGATGGCCATTCTGACCAGTGTGAGGTAATACTCATTGTAGTTTTGATTCGCATTTCTCTAGTAATTAGTGATGTTGAGCATCTTTTCACGTGCTTTTTGGCTATCTTCATATCTTCTTTGCAGAAGTGACTAGATCTTTTGCCCATTTTTTGATTGGGTTGTTTGCGTTTTTTTTTTTTTGATATTGAGCTGCATGAGCTGTTTATATATTTTGGAGATTAATCCCTTGTCGGTTGCTTCATTTACAAATATTTTCTCCCATTCTGGGGTTGTCCTTTTGTTTTGTTTATGGTTTCCTTTGCTGTGCAAAAGCTTTTAAGTTTCATTAGGTCCCATTTGTTTATTTTTATTTTCATTACTCTAAGATATGGATTGAAAAAGTTGTTGCTGTGATTTATGTCAAAGTGTCTTCTGCCTATGTTTTCCTCTAAGAGTTTTATAGTTTCTGGCCTTACATTTAGCTCTTTAATCCATTTTGAGTTTATTTTTGTGTATGATGTTAGGGAGTGTTCTAATTTCATTCTTTTACATGTAGCTGTCCAGTTTTCCCAGCACCACTTATTGAAGAGACTGTCTTTTCTCCATTGTATATTCTTGCCTCCTTTGTCATAGATTAGATGACCATAGGTGCATGGGTTTATCTCTGGACTTTCTGTACTATTCCATTTATCTGTATTTCTGTTTCTGTGACAGTACCATACTGTTTTGATTACTGTAGCTCTGTAGGATAGTCTGAAGTCAGGGAGCCTGATTCCTCCATCTGTGTTTTTCATTTTCAAGATTGCTTTGGCTAGTTGGGGTCTTTTGTGTTTCCATACAAATTTTTAAGATTTTTTGTTCTAATTCTGTGAAAAATGCCATTGGTAATTTGATAGGGATTGCATTGAATCTGTAGATTGCTTTGGGTAGTATAGTCATTTTCACAATATTGATTCTTCCAATACGAGAACATGGTATATCTCTCCATCTGTTTATGTCATCTTTGATTTTTTTTCGTCAGTTTCTTATAGTTTTCTGAGAGCAGATCTTTTGCCTCCTTAGGTAGGTTTATTCCTAGGTATTTTATTCTTTCTGTTGCAATGTAAATGGGACAGTTTCCTTAATTTCTCTTTCTGATCTTTCATTGTTAGTATATGCAAGAGATTTCTGTGTATTAATTTTGTATCATGCAACTTTACCAAATTCATTGATGAGCTCTAGTAGTTTTCTGGTAGCATCTTTAGGGTTTTCTTTGTATAGTATTATCATGTCATCTGCAAACAGTGACAGTTTTACTTCTTTTCCAATTTGGATTCCTTCTATTTCTTTTTCTTCTCTGATTGCAATGGCTAGGACTTCAAAAACTATATTTAATAAAAGTGGTGAGAGTGGACATCCTTATCTTGTTTTTTATCTTAGAGGAAATTATTTAATTTTTCACCATTGAGAATGATGTTTGCTGTGCGTTTATCGTATATGGCCTTTATCATGTTGAGATAGGTTCCCTCTGTGCCCACTTTCTGGAGAGTTTTTACCATAAATGGGTGTTGAATTTTGTCAAATGCTTTTTCTGCATCTGTTCAGATGATCATATGATTTTTATCCAGTTTGTTAATATGGTGTATCACATTGATGGATTTGCATATACTGTATTGAAGAATCCTTGCATCTCTGGGGTGAATCCCACTTGATCATGGTGCATGATCCTTTTAATGTGTTGTTTTATTTTGTCGGCTAGTATTCTGTGGAGGATTCTTGCTTCTGTGTTCATCAGTGCTATTGGCCTGTAATATTCTTTATTTGTGATATATTTGTCTGGTTTTGGTATCAGTGTGATGGTGGCTTCATAGAATGAGCTTGGAAGTGTTCCTTCCTCTCAAATTTTTGGAAGAATTTGAGAAGAATAGGTGTTAGCTCTTCTCTAAATGTTTGATAAAACTCATCTCTGAAGCCATCTGGTCCTGGGCTTTTGTTGGAAGATTTTTTTTTTTTTTTTTTTTTTTTTTGCGATACACGGGCCTCCCACTGTTGTGGCCTCTCCCGTTGCAGAGCACAGGTTCCAGACACGCAGGCTCAGTAGCCATGGCCCATGGGACTAGCCACTCCGCAGCATGTGGGATCTTCCCGGACCGGGGCACGAACCCGTGTCCCATGCATCAGCAAGCGGACTCTCAACCACTGTGCCACCAGGAAAGCCCCCTGTTGGAAGATTTTAAATCACCGTTCCAATTTCATTACTTGTGATTAGTCTGTTCATATTTTCTAGTTCTTCCTGGTTCAGTCTTGGAAGGTCGTATCTTTTTAAGAACTTGTCTCTTTCTTCCAGGTTTTCTTCGTTATTGGCATATAGTTGCTTGTAGTAGTCTCTTAGCCTTTGTATTTCTGTGGTGTCAGTTGTAACTTCTGCTTTTCATGTCTAATTTTACTGATTTGAGTCCTCTCCCATTTTTTAATTGGTGAGCCTGGCTAAAGGTTTATCAATTTTGTTTATCTTTTCAAAGAACCAACTTTTAGTTTCATTGGTCTTTGCTATTATTTTCCTCATCTCTATTTCATTCATTTCTGATCTGATCTTTATGATTTCTTTCCTTCTACTAACTTTGGGTTTTGTTTGCTCTTCTTTCTCTAGTTGCTTTAGGTATAAGGTTAGGTTGTTTATTTGAGATGTTTGTTGTTTCTTGAGGTAGGATTGTATTGCTATAAACTTCCTTCTTAGAACTGCTTTTGCTGCATCCCATAGGTTTTGCACTGTTGTGTTTTTGTTGTCATTTTTCTCTAGGTATTTTTTGATTTCCTCTTTGATTTCTTTAGTGATCCATTGGTTATTTAGTAACATATTGTTTAGCCTCCATGTGTTTGTGTTTTTTACAGTTTTTTTTTTCCTGTAATTGACTTCTAATCTCATGGCATTGTGGTCAGAAAAGATGCTTGATATGATTTCAATTTTTGTAAATTTACCAAGGCTTGATTTGTGACCTGAGATGCCCTGGAGAATGTTCCATGTTCTTGCGCTTGAGAAGAAAGTGTATTCTGCTGCTTTCAGATGGAATGCTCTATAAATATCAATTAAGTCTATCTGGTCTAATGTGCGATTTAAGGCTTGTGTTTCTTTGATAATTTTCTGTCTGGATAACCTTTGCATTGGTGTAAGTGGGGTGTTAAAGTCCCCTAATAATATTGTGTTACTGTTGATTTCCCCTTTTTTTTTTTTTTTTTGCGGTACGTGGGCCTCTCACAGCTGTGGCCTCTCCCACTGTGGAGCAACAGGCTCCGGACACGCAGGCTCAGTGGCCACAGCCCACAGGCACAGCCGCTCCACGGCATGTGGGATCCTCCTGGACCGGGGCACGAACCCGCATCCCCTGCATCGGCAGCCAGACTCCCAACCACTGCGCCACCAGGGAAGCCCTGATTTCCCCTTTTATGGCTGTTTAAAAGCTTTTAAGTTTAATAATGTGTCATTTATTTATTTTTGCTTTTCTTTCCCTTGCCTGAGGAGACAGATCCAAAAAAATATTACCAAGGCTTATGTCAAAGAGTGTACTGCCTATGGTTTTTTTTTTTTTCCTAATTTTTAAAAAATTTATTTTTAGTTGTGTTGGGTCTTTGTTGCTGCATGCGGGTTTTCTCTAGTTGTGGCAAGCGGAGGCTACTCTTTGTTGTCATGTGCAGGCTTCTCATTGTGGTGGCTTCTCTTGTTGCAGAGCATGGGCTCTAAGTGTGCAGGCTTCATTAGTTGTGGCTCGTGGGTTTTAAAGTGCAGGCTCAGTAGTTGTGGCGCACAGGCTTAGTTGCTCTATGGCATGTGGGATCTTCCTGCACCAGGGATTGAACCTGTGTCCCCTGCGTTGGCAGGTAGATTCTTAACCACTGCACCAACAGGGAAGTCCCTGCCTATTTTGTTTGTTTGTTTGTTTGTTTCCTTTGGAGTTGATAGGCTCATTTTATTCATTTTTTCAAGAAAATCTTTGCCACTCAGTCATGAATAACTAGTTATCCGTCATTCTTTCAAGTTAAAATGGTGGTACTTGAAAATGACAAAGCATGTAGCTAGTTCAGCTTGTAATTCAGTCTCACAAGTGATTTTTCTCTAGATAACCTACATATTTTGGTATGCAAAAGAAGTATTTTGTGTACTTCCCATCTAGTTACACAGAATATTTAAAACGTGTGTACTTAAGCGGTGAGATTTGGTAAAATGAATGTGTATTGCATTATCAAGAACATTCTTTTTGCGGGCTTCTTAGTTCCGAAGCACTGGCTCCTTAGTTGCAGCACGTGGGCTCCTTAGTTGTGACAGGCAGGCTCCTTAGTTGCAGCAGGTGGGCTCCTTAGTTGCGGCAGGCAGGCTCCTTGATTGTGGCATGCGAACTCTTAGTTGTGACATGAAAGTGCAATCTAGTTCCCTGACCAGGAATCGAAACCAGCCCCTAGCACAGGGAGTGTGGAGTCTTATCCATTGCGCCACCAGAGAAGTCCCTGAAGAACATTCTTTTTTTTTTTTCTTCAGACACACACACTGTATTTTATTTTTACACAGATAAATAAACTGACACCAAGCATTGTAAATGGATGACTGCAACAAAAGCAACGATGATTGCAATTACCAAACACGAAACACACTCGTACTGTGTCATAGTATTGACATTCAGTTCAGTAATGCTCCACTGTAACACTTCCTTTACTTTGCAGTGAAAATTGATTTGTATATTTTTTGCCTCTGAGTCCTTGTGGGATTTTTCTTTTATTCAAACAAAGTCACAAAAATTATAATCATACTCATCAGTTCACTCAGTCCCATGTAATTAATTTTTTTTCATCTTGATCTTTTGTTAGTACTTTTATGAATTCATGAGTTTTCCATTAGAGTTCTGAAAATGTTTATTCATTCAGTTCAGCAGTATAGTCAGTTATCAGAAATCTGTACTCGTCAGAGTCTTTTCCATGAGTTCCTTGAAGATAAAGCTCTTTTATAGGAACGTTTTTGCAAAAGCATCGGAGTACACCCAGAACTGTTTGTGAATGACAAAACACTTAAAAATGACTGTGGTTAAAGATTTGATGAAACTTCATAATAATGCAATTGAAAAGGGAATTTAGTCATTTCTGAGATGTACATTATAAAGTAATAACTAGAATTATGACTTATAACATTATACAGGAACACATAAGATTTTTAGAAATTTCATGTAATGTCTGAAACATTTATATTAACACATTTCTATACAAATAACCCAAAGAGTGTTTAGAATTAGTTGGGTTTTTTTTGTTTGTTTGCTTATACTGAAGGTTCTTATTAGTCATCAGTTTTATACACATCAGTGTATACATGTCAATCCCAATCACCCAATTCAGCACATCACCATCCCCACCCCACTGCGGTTTATCCCCCTTGGTGTCCATACGTTTGTTCTGTACATCTGTGTCTCAACTTCTGCCCTGCAAACCGGTTCATCTGTACCATTTTTCTAGGTTCCTCGTACGTGCATTAATATACGATATTTGTTTTTCTCTTTCTGACTTACTTCACTCTGTATGACAGTCTCTAGATCCATCCACGTCTCACCAAATGACTCAATTTCGTTCCTTTTATGGCTGAGTAATATTCCATTGTATATATGTACCACAACTTCTTTATCCATTCATCTGTCGATGGGCATTTAGGTTGCTTCCATGACCTGTCTATTGTAAATAGTGCTGCAATGAACATTGGGGTGCATGTGTCTTTTTGAATTATGGTTTTCTCTGGGTATATGCCTAGTAATGGGATTGCTGGGTTGCATGGTAGTTCTATTTTTAGTTTTTTAAGGAACCTCCATACTGTTCTCCATAGTGGCTACATGAGTTTACATTCCCACCAACAGTGCAAGGGGGTTCCTTTTCTCCACAGCCTCTCCAGCATTTGTTGTTTGTAGATTTTCTGATGATGCCCATCCTAACTGGTGTGAGGTGATATATCATTGTAGTTTTGATTTGCAGTTCTCTAATAATTAGTGATGTCGAGCAGCTTTTCATGTGCTTCTTGGCCATCTGTATGTCTTCTTTGGAGAAATGTCTATTTAGGTCTTCTGCCGATTTTTGGATTGGGTTGTTTGTTTCTTCAATATTGAGCTGCATGAGCTGCTTATATATTTTGGAGATTAATCCTTTGTCCGTTGATTCATTTGCAAATATTTTCTCCCATCTGAGGGTTGTCTTTTCTTCTTGTTTGTAGTTTCCTTTGCTGTACAAAAGCTTTTAAGTTTCATTAGGTCCTATTTGTTTATTTTTGTTTATTTCCACTACTCTAGGAGGCAGATCAAAAAAGACCTTGCTGTGATTTATGTCAAAGAGTGTTTTTCCTATGTTTTCCTCTAAGAGTTTTATAGTATCCAGGCTTACATTTACGTCTCGAATCCATTTTGAGCTTATGTTTGTGTATGGTGTTAGGGAGTGTTCTAATTTCATTCTTTTACATGTAGCTGTCCAGTTTTCCCAGCACCACTCTTTGAAGAGACTGTCTTTTCTCCATTGTATATCCTTGCCTCCTTTTTCATAGCTTAGTTGACCACAGGTGCGTGGGTTTATCTCTGGGCTTTCTGTCTTGTTCCATTGATCTATGTTTCTGTTTTTGTGCCAGTACAATATTTTCTTGATTACTGTAGCTTTGTAGTATAGTCTGAAGTCAGGGAGTCTGATTCTTCCAGCTCCGTTTTTTTTCCCTCAAGACTGCTTTGGCTATTCGGGGTCTTTTGTGTCTCCATACAAATTTTAAGATGATTTGTTCTAGTTCCGTAAAAAATGCCATTGGTAATTTGATAGGGATTGCATTGAATCTGTCAATTGCTTTGGGTAGTATAGTCATTTTCACAATATTGATTCCTTCAATCCAAGAACATGGTATACCTCTCCATCTGTAGGTATCATCTTTAATTTCCTTCATCAGAGTCTTATAGTTTTCTGCATACAGGTCTTTTATCTCCCTAGGTAGGTTTATTCCTAGGTATTTTATTCTTTTTGTTGCAGTGGTAAATAGGATTATTTCCTTAATTTCTTTCAGATTTTTCATCATTAGTGTGTAGGAATTCAAGTGATTATTGTGCATTAATTTTGTATCCTACAACTTTACCAGATTCGTTGATTAGCTCTAGTAGTTTTCTGGTGGCATTTTTAGGATTCTCTATGTATAGTATCATGTCTGCAAACAGTGACAGTTTTACTTATTCTTTTCCAATTTGTATTCCTTTTATTTCTTTTTCTCCTCTGATTGCCATGGCTAGGCCTTCCAAAACTATGTTGAATACTAGTGCTGAGAGTAGACATCCTTGTCTTGTTCCTTATCTTGGAGGAAATGCTTTCAGTTTTTCACCATTGAGAATGATGTTTGCTGTGTGTTTGTCATATATGGCCTTTATTATGTTGAGGTAGGGTCCCTCTATGCCCACTTTCTGGAGAGTTTTTATCATAAATCGGTGTTCAATTTTGTCAACAGCGTTTTCAGCATCTATTGAGATGATCATATGGTTTTTATTCTTCAAGTTTGTTAATATGGTGTATCACATTGATCGATTTGTGTATATTGAAGAATCCTTGCATCCCTGGGATAAATGCCACTTGATCATGATGTATGATACTTTCAACGTGTTGTTAGATTCTGTTTGCTGGTATTTTTGTTGAGGATTTTTGCATCTATATTCATCAGTGATAGTGGTCTGTAATATTCTTTTTTTATAGTATCTTTGGCTTTGGTACCAGGGTGCTGGTGGCCTCATAGAATGAGTTTGGGGGTGTTCCTTCCTCTGCAGTTTTCACCTGTGAAGCCATCTGCTCTTGGGCTTTTCCTTGTTGGAAGATTTTTAATCATGATTTCAATTTCATTAGTTGTTATTGGTTTGTTCATATTTTCTATTTCTTCCTGGTTCACTCTTGGAAGGTTATACCTTTCTAAGAATTTGTCAGTTTCTTCCAGGTTGTCCATTTTATTGGCATAGAGTTGCTTGTAGTATTCCCTTAGCATGCTTTGTAGTTCTGTGCTGCCTGTTGTAACTTCTCCTTTTTCATTTCTTTCTTACTGAATTGAGTCCGCTTTCTCTTTCTCCTGATGAGTCTGGCTAGTGGTTTATCCATTTTGTTTATCTTCTCAAAGAACCAGCTTTTAGTTTTATTGATCTTATTGTTTTCTTTTTTCCTGTTTCATTTGTTTCTTCTCTGATTTTTATGATTTCTTTCCTTCTGCTAACGTTGGGTTTTGTTTGTTCTTCATTCTCTAGTTCCTTTAGGTGTAAGGTTAGATGGTTTGTTTGAGATTTTTGTTATTTCTTGAGGTAGGCTTGTATTGCAGTAAACTTCCCTCTTAGAACTGCTTTTGCTGCATCCCATAGGTTTTGGATTGTCGTGTTTTCATTGTCATTTTTATCTAGGTATGTTTTTCTTTGTTCTTTGATTTCTTCAGTGATCTCTTGGTTATTTAGTAGTGTATTGATTAGCCTCCAGGTGTTTGTGTTGTTTTACAGTTTTTTCCCTGTAATGGATTTGTAGTCTCATAGTGTTGTGGTCAGAAAAGATGCTTGATATGATTTCAATTTTCTTAAATTTACTGAGGCTTGATTTGTGGCCCAAGATGTGATCTATCCTGGAGAATGTTCTGTGCGCCCTTGAGAAGAAAGGGTAATCTGCTGTTTTTGGATGGAATATCCTATAAGTATCAATTAAATCTATTTGGTCTATTGTGTCATTTTTTAAAAAACATCTTTTTTTTTTTAACATCTTTATTGGGGTATAATTGCTTTACAATGGTGTGTTAGTTTCTGCTTTATAACAAAGTGAATCAGTTATACATATACATATGTTCCCATATCTCTTCCCTCTTGCGTTTCCCTCCCTCCCACCCTCACTATCCCACCACTCCAGGCAGTCACAAAGCACCGAGCTGATAGCCCTGTGCTATGCGCTGCTTCCCGCTAACTATCTACCTTACGTTTGTTAGTGTATATATGTCCATGCCTCTCTCTCGTTTTGTCACAGCTCACCCTTCCCCCTCCACATATCCTCAAGTCCGTTCTCCAGTAGGTCTGTGTCTTTATTCCTGTCTTACCCCTAGGTTCTTCATGACATTTTTTCCCCCTTAAATTCCATATATATGTGTTAGCATACGGTATTTGTCTTTTTCTTTCTGACTTACTTCACTCTGTATGACAGACTCTAGGTCTATCCACCTCATTACAAATAGCTCAATTTCGTTTCTTTTTATGGCTGAGTAATATTCCATTGTATATATGTGCCACATCTTCTTTATCCATTCATCTGATGATGGGCACTTAGGTGTTTCCATCTCTGGGCTATTCTAAATAGAGCTGCAATGAACATTTTGGTACATGACTCCTTTTGAATTTTGGTTTTCTCAGGGTATATGCCCAGTAGTGGGATTGCTGGGTCGTATGGTAGTTCTATTTGTAGTTTTTTAAGGAACCTCCATACTGTTCTCCATAGTGGCTGAACCAATTCACATTCC
>NW_021703629.1:0-2353 GCF_005190385.1 Monodon monoceros | reverse complement strand
TTTTAATCAGATTATTTGTTTTTGTTTGTTTGCTGTTGTGTGATTTATTTATATACTTTGGTAATTACCATTTATGATAAGATGGTTTGTTAATATTTTCTCCCATTCCATGTGTTGCCTTTTCATTCTTTGGATTATTTCTTTTACTGTGCAGAAGGTTTTTGTGTTGACATAGTCCCACTTGTTTATTTCTCCTTTTGTTGCCTGTTATTTTGGGGTCATATGCAAAAAATAATTATTGCCAAGACCAATGTCAAGGAGCTTTACTCCTATATTTTCTTTTAGGATTTTTATTGTTTCAAGTCCTACATTTAAATATTTAATCCATTTTGAGGTAAATTGTGTTAATGATGTAAGATAAGGCTCCAATTCCATTCTTTTTGATTCCTACGATTGTACCAGTTTACACTTCCACCAAAAGTACATAAGAGTTGCCCTTTTTTTCCCTTCACATAACCATTCTAGCAGGTATGAAGTGATATCTCATTGTGGTTTTGATTCGCACTTCCCTGATATTTAGATGAGCATCTTTTCACGTATCTGTTTGTCGTTTGGATGTCTTCTTTGGAGAAATGTCTATTCAAGTCTTTATCCCAGATTTTTATTTTTTTAGCCATTGAGCTTTATATATTCTTTATGTATTTTGGATAAAGCCCGTATCAGAAAGATGGTTTCCACATATGTTCTCCCATTCCGTAGGTTTCCTTTGTATTTGCTGATTGTTTATTTTGCTATGTAGAGGTGTTGTTTTTTAGTTTAATGTTTTTTGCTTGTTTGTTATTTTAGTTTTTATTTCATATGAAACAAGTTCCACTTGTTTATTTTGGTTTTTGTCACTTGCACCCTTGGTACAAATATCCAAAAAGTCTTTGTCAAAACCAGTATCAAAGACGCAAGAGGGAGGAGATATGGGGAGATATGTATACGTACAGCTGATTCACTTTGTTATAAAGCAGAAACTAACACACCATTGTAAAGCAACTATACTCCAAGAAAGATGTTAATAAAAAAAACCCAATATCAAGGAGTTTATTCCTTAGGTTTTCTTCAAGTAACAGAAGAAGTAATAGCTTGGCGTCTTACATTTAAGCCTTTAGCCCATTTGGGGTTAATTTTTGTGAGTGGTAGAAGAAAGCGGTTTATTTCATTCTTCTGCTTGTAGTTCTCCAGTTTTTCCAGCACATTTATTGAAGAAACTGTTCTTTTACCATTGCATCTCTTGGCTCCCTTGTCAAATATTTGTTGACCATGTATGAGCTGGTTTATTTCTGGGCTCTTGATTCTGTTCCATTTGTCTATGTCTCTATTTTTTGCCAGTATCATACTGTTTTGATTACTATAGCTTTGTAATAAAGTTTGAAATCAGGAATTGTGATGCCCATAGATTTGTTCTTTTTTCTCCAGATTGATTTGGTTATTAGGGGTGTTTTGTGGTTTCATACAGCTTTTAGCGTGGTTTTCTTTATTTCTGTGCAAAAGTCATTGGAATTTTGATAGGAATTGCATTGAATCTATAGATGGCTTTGTATAGTATGGACATTTTAACAATATTAATTCTTCCATTCCACGGTCACGAGAACTCTTTCCATTTATTTGTATCTTCTGAAGTTTCTTTCATCAAGGTCTTGTAGTTTTATAGATATTTCACCTACTTGGTTTAATTTATTCCTAAGTGTTTTATCTATTTTTGAGGCTATTGTAAATATGATTGTTTTCCTTACTTCTTTTTTTCAAATTGTTTGTGGTTGGTATATTAGAACACAGCTGTTGGTACTTCCCTGGTGGCACAGTGGTTAAGAATCCGCCTGCCAATGCAGGGGACATGGGTTTAATCCCTGGTCTGGGAAGATCCCACATGCCACGGAGCAACTAAGCCCGTGCACCACAACTACTGAACCTGCACTCTAGAGCCCGTGAGCCACAACCACTAAGGCCATGTACCACAACTCCTGAAGCCCATGCACTCTAGGGCCCATGTGCCGCAACTTCTGAGCCTGCGTGCTGCAACTACTGAAGCCCACACACCTAGAGCCTGTGCTCCGCAGCAAGGGAAAACACTGCAATAAGAAGCCTGCATGCCGCAATGAAGAGTAGCCCCCACTCACAGCAACTAGAGAAAGCCTGTACGCATCAGTGAAGACCCAACTCAGCCAAAAATAAATAAATAAATAAAATAAAACACAGCTGTTTTTTCTACGTTGATTTTGTATCCTGCAACTTGACTAAATTTGTTTATTAGATATAATGTTTTTTTGGTGGAACCTTTAAGATTTTTCATATATAAGATGATATTAAATGCAAACAGAGACAGTTTTACTTCATCCTTTCCAATTTGGATTTCTTTTATTTCCTT
>NW_021703628.1:0-5683 GCF_005190385.1 Monodon monoceros | reverse complement strand
CAATAAATGAAATGAAAATTACACTTAAAGGAAACTACTGTAGACTCCATGATACAGAGGAATGGATCAGAAAACTAAAGGACAGAGTACTGGCCATCACTGAAGATGAACAGTAAAACAATAAAATAAAATGAAATGAGGAAAGTTGAACAGACCTATGAACAACATCAAGTGTACTAACATTTGCATTATACTGGTCCCAGAAGCAAAAAGGAAGGAGAAAGCAGTGTAGAACATACCTGAAGACATAAAAGCTGAAAACTTCCCTAACCTGGGAAAGAAAACAGACATTCATGTCCAGTAAACACAGTAAGGCCAAAACAGGATCAAACCAAAGAGGACCACACCAAGACCCATTGTAATTAAAATAGCAAAAAATAAAGACAAAAAGACACTATTAAAAGGAGCAAAGGAAAAGCATCAAGTTACAAACATGGGAACTTGCATAAAGTTATCAGCTGACTTTTCAGGAAAACCTCTGCATGCCAGAAGGGAGTGGCATGGTATATTCAAACTCATGAAAGGGAAAATCCTATAACCAAAAATACTCTACCCAGAAAGGCTCTCCTTCAGATTTGATGGAGAGATCTAAAGTTTCTAAAGAAAAACTAAGACCTCAGCATTGCCAAACGAGCTTTATGAGATATCTTAAAGGGGCTATTCTAAGTGAAAGAGAAAAGGCCTCGACTGAATCATAAACATTTGGAAAGGAAACTTACTAAAGGAAAAGCCTCATTGGTTAAGCAAATATTCAATAAAGGTAGTAAATCAACCATGTACACAGCTAGTAGGAAGGATGAAAGAAAACACTAATAAAATCATCTATATTCACAACAAGAAGTTAAGGGGCACACAAAACAAGTAGATGTAAAATATAAGGTCAAATTCAGTAACTGTGGGGGAGGAGAGTAAAAATGCAGGGTTGTTAATGTCCATTTGAAATTAAGAGCTCAGCAACTTAAAATGATCTCTCTCTCTCTCTCTCTCTCTCTGTGTGTCTCTGTCTCTGTCTCTGTCTCTCTCTCTCTCTCTCACACACACACACACACACACACAAAACTGAAAGAAATCCAAACATAATATTAAAGATAGGCCTCACATCACAGATGAAGGGAATAAAAGGGGAAGAAAGGAACACTGAAGAAATTAATTAGGGATTCTAAAAATACCCAGAGAGAAATGAAAATGAACACACAATGATCTGAAACCTATAGGACACAGCCAACACAGTTCACAGGGGGAAGTTATAGTGATACAAGCTTATTCTTAGGAAACAAGAAAAATATCAAGTAAACAACCTAACATTATACCTGAAGGAATTAGAAAAAGAAGAAAAACCAAAACTCAAAGCTGTCAGAAAGAAAAATTAAGAAAACAATACCATATGCAATTACACCAAAAAGAATAAGATACCTAGGAACAAACACACCTAAGCAGGTAAAAGACATGTACTCAGAAATCTATCAGCCATTGGCGAAAGAAGTTGAAGGCAACAGAAAAAGAGGGGAAAATATAGCAGGTGTATGGACTGGAAGAATTAATATTGTTAAAATAACCACACTACCAAAGACAATCTACAGATTTAAAGCAATCCCTATCAGAATACCAAAGCATTTTCACAGAACTTGAAAAAATAATTTTAAAATTTCTATAGAAACACAAAGACCCCAAATAGCCAAAACAATCTTGAGAAAGAACAGAGCTGGAGGCATCACACACCTTGACTTCAGACTATACTACAAAGCTACAGTAATCAAAGAGAATAGTACTGGAGCAAAAACAGACATAAAGATCACTGAAATAGAATAGAGATATAGAGATCCCAGAAATAAACCCACACACTTATATTTAATTGATTTATGACAAAGCAGGTAATATGGAGAAAAAACTGTCTCTTCAATAAATGGTACTGGGAAAACGGGTCAGCTACATGGAAAATAATAAAATTAGAGTATTTGAGCGCACCATATACAAAATAAACTCAAAAGTGAATAAAGACCTAAATGTAAGACCAGAAACCATAAAACCCCTAGAGGAAAATATAGAACATTCTTCAACATAAATGATAGCAACAGTTTTAGGTTCAGTCTACTAAGGCAAATGAAACAAAGCCAAAAATAAACAAATGAGACTTCACTAAACTTAAAAGATTTTGCATAGCAAAGGAAACCAAAGACAATACGAAAGACAACGTGCTGAAAGAGCAACAATATTTGCACATGATAACAAGTTAACACAAAAGGGGGACCAATGAAGTGTTAGTATCTAAAATATAGAAACAGCACATACAACTCAATATCAAAAAACACCCAAAATCTTTTTTTAAAAAGTGAGAAGACCTAAATAGACATTTTCCAAGGAAAAAATACAGATAGATAGCCAAAACTCACAAAGATGCTAAACATAGCTAATCGGCAGTAAAATGCAAATCAAAACTATGAGATATCACCTCACTCTTGTCAGAATGGTTGTCATCGAAAAGATCACAAATAACAAAGGTTAGTGAGGATGTGGAGAAAAGGAAACTCTTGTACACTGTCGATGTGAATGTGAATTAGTGCAGCTACTGTGGAAAGCAGAATGGAGGTTCCACAAAAAAATAAAAATAGAACTACCATAATATCCAGCAATTTCACTCGGGTATATATCAGAAGAAAACAAAAACACTACTTCAAAAAAATAACTGCACCCCAAAGTTCAAAACAGTGTTATTTGCCATAGACAAGATATAGAGTCAAACTAAGTGCTCGTCAATAGGTTACTGGATTAAAAAAATGATTTTTTATGGTGACTTCAAAAAAAAATGAAATTTTGCCATTTGCAAGAACATGGATGGACTTAGAGGGTATCATGCTTAGTAAAGTATGTCGCAGAGAAAACAAGCCTGGTATGATATCATTTACACGTGGCATCTAAACAACTGAATACAACAATAACAACAAAACAGACTCACAGATTAAAGAACAGACTAGTGGTTACCAGCAGGGAGAGACAGTGCTGTGGAGGAGCAAAATAGTGGTAGGAGATTCTGAGGAAGAATCCACTATGTATAAAAATCAATAATCTACAGTGATGTACTGTACAGCATGGGGAATAGAGCCACTCTTTTATAATAAGTATAAACTAAACATTTATGAATCACTATGTTGTACCTCTGAAACTGACATAATAATGTAAATTAACTATAGATCAATAAAATATAAAGTAAGAAACAATAAAGGGGAGACAGATTATTAGATAGAAATCAATTAAATAAACACAAGTTTTGGAAATCAAGAAAATAAAAAACAACATGTAAGAAATAACATTGGCATTTAAAGTGTACAATCTATTCATTTAAAAGAAATGATTTAAGTGGTAAAAAATGTTACCCATTCTCACAATTTTGTGTATCTAGGGTAAATTATTATCTACAAAATTATGTAACAAATATTCACTCAAAAAGAAAGAGAAACTTTGGATTAACCAATTTTAGTGTAGAAATTTAATATCAAAGACTCTATCTACAATTGATTTGAATTAGTTCTGTCAACGTCGAATAAGTTCTGTTAGCCACTTCTAGTCTCTTTGTGATGTAAAATCTTTAATAGCATAAAAATCAGCCTTTCTACATTATTCCATTAGACATACATAGAAGTTAGAAGAAATGTGAAGACAGAACAATCAACTAAGAAGGTGAATTTACTGAGAAACAGTCATTCTTTCTCCCTCTTTCTTTTCTTTTCCTCCTTTTCCAGGTCTCTTTCGGTTCCAATCAAGAGAAGTCTTGAGAGTTCTGAGAATATTTCTTTGAGGGCTTCAAATTACCATACCTACATCCTCTGCCACAACTACACACACGGGAACAAAAATAAACCTGTGCTATCTACTCATGTAGGAGGGATTCGTGCAAAATAAAATCCTACATGGAGACCAACAGGTGAGTTTTCTACCTGTTTTTTATAATGCCCTTCCATTATAGTAAATCCCATACATTATGAGGCAGAAGGGGTTATGTGAGCTTTTCCTTGAAGTCAAAAAACTTGCAGTCATTTCAAGTACCAGGTGATCATCGGGTACAGCCAGGGAAGGTGCCATCCCCCTTGGGGGGGGTGTCGGTGAATGGGCTCCCGCAACCATGCACCTCCTGATGTACAGATTCTGGAGAAACAAAGGGCGGTCACACCGCAGTCAGCCTGTCAGGCTGTCGGGCCACTGGGCAACCCCACCAGCCTGGAAGTGCCCCATCAGTTGCTGAAAGCAAAACTCTGTCCCCCCTGTGAAGCCAGGTAATTTGGGCCACAGAGTCAGAGGAGACCGGTAATCAACTCCTCCTCTCTGCTCACCTCCTTGGGGTTACAACAGCCCCATCTCCAAACCCAAATCTGACCCTGCTGTGCCAAACTGGGAGTGGCAGGTGAGCTCTGCCGGTGCTTCAGCGCCCTCTGGCGGTTGTCCGCTCTAATGGCAACCCTCAGCCCTTTCTCCTCCCCCTTCCCTAGTGCTGGGGGCTGCCTTGCCTCCTGCAGCTGCTGACATGATTTCATTCTTCTTTCTCCAATTACAATGAAGTGTCCTACAGAGGTTTGGAATCTCTTGAAGAAGGAGGATCTTTGAGTCAATACACCTTAACCGTGAGAATCTGGTTTCAAGAATGAACCTGAAATACTGTATTTTTGTCCTGATGATTCCAAGGGGAGACAGCTCAAGTTTTCTAAATCATAAGAAAAACCAAGGTAAATAGGATATTCTGAGCCGGAGATGAAAAAGCAGTTTTTAGCACCCACTCCTCATGTCATATGACTGTATTTAATCAATCAGCTGCCACTGGTTTTTAAATCCCATGACCCAACTTTAAATCAATCAGCTGCTTACCTCTAACTCACGTGACTTGGCTCTGAACAGACATGCAGAGGTATAAAAATGATGTTCTGAACAATAAATGGAAAAACAACGTCTTATAAAGTTTTTTTCTTTTCTAATGGACGATTCATTGCATACAGAGTAACGGATTCTGGTCTGGATTTCTTGAACTGTAAACACATACAATGTCTCCTTTGACGTGGCTGACTTAGTTATTTTGTTTTTCTCGTTGTTGTTGTTGTTAACATCTTTATTGGAGTATAATTGCTTTACCATGTTGTGTTAGCTTCTGCTGTATAACAAAGTGAATCAGCTATTCGTATACATATATCCCCATATCCCTGCCCTCTTGCATCTCCCTCCCACACTCCCTATCCCACCCCTCTAGGTGCTCACAAAGCACCGAGCTGATCTCCCTGTGCTATATGCAGCTGCTTCCCTCTAGCTATCTATTTCACCTTTAGTAGTGTATACATGTCCATGCCACTCTCTCACTTCGTCCCAGCTTACCCTTCCCCCCCGCCCCTTGTCCTCAAGTCCAGTCTCTATGTCTGCATCTTTATTCCTCAGCAGCGACTCCTGAGAGGGGTGGATACTTCATTTTATGCTCAGGGGATATCCCCTAGTTTGAATATGATTTGAGTTTGATCCTGTGAAAACAGCAGAACTTCCCACCAGAATAAATGAGGAGATTCTGGCCTTTATTAGTATGCACAATGAACACGGGTATCCTGGCTGTACTTGCCAACCCTCCTATTTTACCCATCTATTTTTATCCACCTTCCACCCTGTGAGTACTTTTGACCAACCCTGAGCTCAGACCCCTGACTTATTAGAGTGA
>NW_021703627.1:0-1629 GCF_005190385.1 Monodon monoceros | reverse complement strand
TAGGCTTATGGGAGTTTCCTTGTACATAACAAGAAGTTTTTCTCCTGCTGTTTTTAATATTCTCTCTTGTCTTTAACTTTTGACACTTTAATTATGTCTTGGCTTGTGTCTCTTTGGGTTTATCTTATTTGGAACTTTCTTGTTCCTGGATATGAATGTTTGTCTTCTTTCCCAGGTTAGGGTAGTTTTCAGTCATTATTTCTCCAAATAATATTTCTACCTCTTTCCCTCTCTCTTCTCCTTCTGGGAGCCCTATGATGTGAATGGTAGCCTGTTTTAAGTGGCGCAATATGTCCTTTGAGCTATCTTTACTTTTTTTTTTAAATTCTTTTCTCTTTTTCTGCTCTGACAGGGTGAGTTCTACTGCCTTGTCTTTGAGATGACTGGTGCTTTCTCCAGTTTCATCTAGTCTGCTCTTGAACCCTTTTAGTGTGTTTTTCAGTTTAGTTATTACATTTTTCAGCTCTGTGACTTCTGTTTGGTACTTTCTTATATTTTCCATCTCTTTGTTGATGTTCTTACTATGTTCATCTATTCTGTCCATTCAGTGAGTATCTTTATGACTATAACTTTGAATTCTTTATCAAATGAATTACTTATCTCTGTTTCATTAAGGTTTTTTTCTAGGGTTTTATCTTATTCTTTGATCTGGAGCATATTGCTTTGTTTCTTCATTTTGCTTTACTTTCTGTGTTTGTTTCTGTGTATTAGGTGGAAGAGCTACTTTTCCCAGACTTGAAGGAGTGGCTTTGTGTAGGAGATGAAACTTGTCATTCAACCTTGTTCTTACTCTTGGTTGTCTCTGAAATCTATGTGATTGTCCAAGCTTCCTGATTTATTCTTCATAGATTCCAGTAGTTAAGGATGTGCAAGACCTGTCAGTATTTTAAAAAAAATTTTTTTTTTAGTCTGTACTTAATTTCAGTCTGTTTGGGAGCCAGATTCTCAGGTAGCAGCTTCTAAATTATGCAAATATATACAGTCCCCTCGGACCTCAATTTTAAACTCTGCTGACCTCCAGACCAGGTGATCCAGAAGTGTTTCCTTGACAGTGGTTACAAAAATCAGGGTTTTAGACAAGTGTAAAAGCTCATTTCTGGGAGGTACCAGTGAGCTGTAGCAAGGCCAAGGGAGAGTGCAAAGATCATGTTCCCTGGGCTACGTTTCCCGAGACCTCTTCTGTAGCCTCTAGATGTGTGGTAAACCTGAAGCCTGCCCCTCAGGTTGAAGCTCCAGGGCAAGTAAATAAATTCCTTTTTCATAGGAAGACTGGGATTATGTCTCAGTTTGCTTTCTGTGGTATGCCCTGTGGGGTGGTAGCCTGCCAAGAACTCTCTCTCCAATTGTTTTAGTCCTGTAGGGCTCAGAAACACTAACTCTGCTGGCTACTAGTGCCAGATGTTCAAGGGACATTCCCTGTGTGGACTGTGTGTGCCTGCCAGCTTTAGCAGTGACACAGGAGAATGTGGAGGTACAGCCTGCCTGCTGGTTTTGGCAAGGCTGCAAAAGAGTATGGAGGCAGGGTGTGCCTGCTGCTGTTAACAAGGTAGAAGGAGAGTGCAAAACTGGCACCCACTACCACCTCCATCCCTAGAGAGAACCCCAACAGGCCATTGCCCCTTCAGCACA
>NW_021703626.1:0-9525 GCF_005190385.1 Monodon monoceros | reverse complement strand
GGAGGTATTTAATAAATATTTGTTGAATAAAGTCTTGTGCCACTGAGAATGGTGGATTGAGTCAGCAGCTATGACATCTTAATACAGTGGAGAAAACACAGTCTTTCCAGTCAGGTAGAGCTGGATTCCAGTCTTGCCTGGTCACATACTAGCTGGGTATCCATGGTTGAGTACCTCTGCCTCTCTGAGTGTTGGTTTTCTCATATGGTAAATGGGATAATATGTATGTCCATGGTTGTTGAGAATATTAGAGGTTGTGTGGGTAAAATCATTTAGGGCACAGCCAGGCACATAGTAGGTGCTCAATAACTAAGATTATTATGACAAAAGTGATAAGTGAAACTTGGAGAGGATTACACTATGCTGAGCCCTAAAGGATACATAGAATTTAACAAGTGAAGATGTGTGGAGAAGAGAAGGGACAATATTTTGCTGAACTTCACAACTTTCTTCTGAAAATGGAAGGAGTAACTTTGCCCAGTCTACATTTCCAGAACTGGGATATTTGATATTAGTGATAGCCTGGCCATATGGAAGAAACCGCAAGAGAGAAGAAAAAAATAAGTTTGGTAATCCTTTTATTCTTGACTTTAGATGTTAATTTTGAAATATGCCATGAGCATGAGAGAGAAAATAATGAATGGCATTAGACTTGTAGCTTGGCCATTGAAATTTACGACTCTGAACAGGTAGGAAAACCTGAATCCAAAAGGATGAAACCTATCTGGCAAGTTGAGTAGAGAGGATTGCCTTCTGGAACAGGGAGTGAACCTAGACCTAAGAAGGCTTTGTTGGGCAAAGCAGGTAAACCAGTTGGCCAGTCTGTGCAGGCAATGCTATGAGAGTACCGTCAGCCAGATTCCATCCTGTTCAACAAAGTACACTGAAGTGTAAGGCATGCTGAGCTAGGTGCTGGGGGAATACAGAGAAAAGTAGAGCATGACCTCTGTCCTCAGGGAGATTACAATCTGATGGCGGAGACAAAGAAGCAACAAACTCTACTATCATGTAGAATTAAATAATTGTAAGGATTAATGCAGAGGCAAAGTGGTCAAAAGGGAGTGAATAATTTTTCCTTAAAAAATTAAAGAAGAATGCACAGAGGAGGTTACTTTTGAGCTTAAGCCACAGACAATCAGGAAAAATACATGAGGACTTGACTAAGAAGAGAGATTTACATGAGGAACCACAGGGAACCGTAGTTTAAAAGTAAGTAATCCTAACATCTCCTTGGGGAAAGAAGGACCTTTTAGACATAGGGATCAAGGATCGTGAATTCATTCATTCAATAACAAAATATTTACTGAACCCCTTTTATGTGTAGGTATTGAGGTACTGGGGATATAGTGATAAACAAGACAGACTAGGCCCCTGCCCTCATGTAGCTTATATTCTAGTGGGTGAAACAGAAAAGAAAGATGTAGACAAATAAACAAGATAATTTTGTAGAGCAGTAAGCACCAAGAAAACTACAGTGGAGGCTTAGTTCCCCTCCCAAACTCATCAAGTAAGTAGCACACTCCATCTCAGTAGGACAGAGAAAGTAAGGAGTATGTCAAAAGGCTCAGGATATTCTAGAAATTATTCTCCTCATCGAAACAGAGGAATAAAGAAGAAATATTATTAGGTCCTCCTCCCAAAAGACCAGGTGGGATCCCCTAGGCAGAGGACTCAGAATCACATCTAGAGTAGGCAGCTTTAAGATTTCAGCTAAAGAAAGGGAAGTCAGCAAAGAAGAGCAGCCTGCAAGTGAGAAGAAGAACCAGAAGAGTGTCCAAGGGATGCCCTGAATCAAACACTTTTGAGGGAAGAAGTAAGAAGAAGGAGAAGGTCTCTTGGTGACACTGATACTCTCAGTAAGAGCGTTTTCAGTGGAGCGGTGGGGAAGGAGAGGTGGTCAGAGCTCATTGTCTTGCCTGGGCTGATTGCTAAAGGATCTTGCCTGGATGTGACTAGGACATCATGTGGGATCTGGTACCCCACACTTGGAGAGAGTTGGGAGTAGATGGGAAAGGTCTAGAGAGGGGAAGGGACTCTAAGAGCCCCCGGTGAGCTCGTGCTTGACTGATGTAGGCCACAGATGTCCGGACTCTCCCAGCATTTCTCCTCCTTCACCACCTCTGTCTCCATTCTAGATCCAAATTCAGTCCCAACACCCTCTGTGTGGCTGTGACCGTTACAACACCAAATCCCTATTGGAACCCAGGCTTGAGTCTCCCCAGCTCAGGCCCCCTGCCCAGAGATGCCTATCCAATCGCCATACCAAACCCTCACTCCAAACTCCAACCAAACCTGCTTTTCAGCCCCTGGGAATCTCCTGCTTCCCTCTGAGGGTTCACCTTCCTTGTGACACTCCAGCAGAACTGAGCTCTTGGTAGCTCCCCAAACAGTGGTTTCCATCTCCTTGACTTTGTCCATGCTGCATATTTCACAAGGAATCCCTTTCTCTGAGTTCACATCAGCATGTATGGATGTGTGTGTGTGTGTGTGTGTGTGTGTGTGTGTGTATACATACATACATGCAAAACACTTTTCTGCAACTTGCTTTTCACGCAACAAATCTTATGTCATCTTTATACGACTCTGATTCATACCTTTTAATCATTTCAAGATATTTCTTGGTGTGGATGGACAACAGTTTATTCAGCCATTCTCCTACCAATGAGCCCCCAAGTCTTCTGTGAACAATCGTTCGGGAAACATCCTAGAATGTAGTTTTACATACCAATGCATGGAACGTTCTTCCCCTGGAACACTCCTACCTAAAAGTTTAAAAGTCAGTTCAAGGATCTCTGCTTCTGAAGAAAGCATCCCTGATTGCCCAGAAGGAGTGAATCCCTCCCGACATCCCCAAGTCCTGTGTGCTTGCATCTCTGCTATAGCATTTACAGGGATGTGTCGAAATTTCTAGTAAAAGTCTGTTAGACAGTAAGCTCTTTGAGGACTGTGACTGTGCTATTCGTCTCTGAATTCCCTTTGCCACAAGGTATATGTCCAATAGGTATTTGTTTAACTGAATTGAAGAGAATTGGGGCTTTGAAACCAGACTGGCTGGAGTTTGAATCATCGTGGTTCTGTCATGCACTGTGTCACTTAGCCTCTGAAATTAGTTTTCTCATCTGTGTAAAGGGGGAGAAAAATCCCCAACTGTGTTTGCTGTTGGAAGGATGGAATGAGATCATGTAGCACTAGGCCTGGCACGAGGGTGGTGTTCAAGGATGAACACTATTGTGATTGGCATGTGCTTGAACAAGGAGGCTAGAATGAGACTTTGGGTTGGCCCTGGGCCCCTTCCATGCATCTCCAGGCTTCACAGATAGGGAAACTCCCTGGAACCAGAAGGCATTTCCCTGACAAATGCCCAAATAAATCTTGCCAGTGCCAGGCTGTCTGGGACCTATTGCCTCTACCCAGATCCTTCTAAATACCCAAGCCCTTCCCAGGTAGAAATGACTGGCTTCCATTCCCTGTGACACGCCTTGATGGGCAAGCCTTGTGGACATCACCCGAAACTTCTCTCCAAGCCGATACACTGTGCTGTGAAGGTGGAAGACTTAATGAAGGGCGTTCAACATTGCTTTTGATACATGTGCAACTGGGGCAGTGGTTGGAGAGGGTCCTCAGGGGAGATCTTGGGCTGGTATCATCTAAGATACCTGCTCGGTGTTGATCCCAGTGGGACTTTCCCTTTTTCTTTGCCTTTTTACTCCACTATCCCTTCCTCAGTGTCCTGGACCACTCGATAGGGATTGTTAATACAATAGCAGTCTGAATAAGAGCTGTACAATTTGTCTTGGGGACAAATATTAGTTCTTGCTGGACAAGCCACCTGTGGTCCTCGTGGAACAGCAACACCTGAGCACTGATTCAGCTTCTAACGGCTGATGGGCCTCCCAGGGCAGAGGTAGCAATCTGGCCCCCTCAGTTGGTCCGTCTGTGGCCTCACCTCCCTCCTCACCACTAGCTCAGGGAGGTTTTCACCAAGTCTGCAGTAAGAACAAACGGAACACAAGCAGGCAATTAAATCCGTCAGCCTGCACTCAGCTTAGCTGACTTTTAGCTTAATACTCATAAGTGTGGTGCCTTCAGTTTAAGGTTCCATAGTAACCTCCTTCCCCCAAAGCAGTGACTCATCTCTGCAGAGGTTGCCCTCAGGTTCAAGAGAAGAGATTCAATGCTTTGGGGCTGGGGTCGGGGTATAGAATTGCATGGAACATGCTGCTCATAGCACCTCCAGTGTCAACCCAGTACACAGGACACCAGCCATTGCCTGATCCCCAAATCACCCCAGCCTAAGCTGCCATATCTGAGGCAGCTGGACAACAGCCCCAAGTGTCCACCCTGTGATCCCTGCAGGAGACGTCACAGGCATCTGCTGCGGGCTCTCCCCAGCAGAGCACTGAGTTGGGGATGGTTTTGGAAAGAGACCCTGCAGGAGACAGTGTTCTGTTAGGTGTTGTGTCAGGTCTGGGAACTCTTTGACAAGGCCTGGGGGTGGGTGACAAAGAAACAAACCAACATGACACTGCTTCCCTCTGAGGGCCCAGCCAGATCAGGATCGGGGGAGTTCTCAGCCCATTCGGACTCTGACAAACCAAGAGGCCCCCTGGGACAGTTTTCTCTCAGCCCGTAGTCTGTGTTTCAACCATACTTTTGTTCCTTACCTGAGATGAGACCCTGGAAGAGGGGGAAGGTGACCTCAGAGTCAGAGAGGCCTGTGCTCACAACAGGATCTACTCCATAAGGTCGTGGTGACAATTAAGTGGGATCATGTATATAAAGCGCCTGTGAGTTTGGTTCCTGGTGCGTGTTAAGGTCTCAGACTTGTAATGATAATGATGCTGAGGATGACAATGAAACCATTGTAATGAAGTTATCGCTGGGTATGTATTTGCTTATCTATGATCTAGGTGTGTACTTTGTATATTCACATGTGCCTACATATGCCATCATCCTTCTCCCCATCCTGGTCACCCTGTGATAACCCAGCCCCAAAGCATTGAATCTCTTCTCTTGAACCTGAGGGCAACCTCTGCAGAGATGAGTCACTGCTTTGGGGGAAGGAGGTTACTATGGAACCTTAAACTGAAGGCACCACACTTATGAGTATTAAGCTAAAAGTCAGCTAAGCTGAGTGCAGGCTGACGGATTTAATTGCCTGCTTGTGTTCCGTTTGTTCTTACTGCAGACTTGGTGAAAACCTCCCTGAGCTAGTGGTGAGGAGGGAGGTGAGGCCACAGACGGACCAACTGAGGGGGCCAGATTGCTACCTCTGCCCTGGGAGGCCCATCAGCCGTTAGAAGCTGAATCAGTGCTCAGGTGTTGCTGTTCCACGAGGACCACAGGTGGCTTGTCCAGCAAGAACTAATATTTGTCCCCAAGACAAATTGTACAGCTCTTATTCAGACTGCTATTGTATTAACAATCCCTATCGAGTGGTCCAGGACACTGAGGAAGGGATAGTGGAGTAAAAAGGCAAAGAAAAAGGGAAAGTCCCACTGGGATCAACACCGAGCAGGTATCTTAGATGATACCAGCCCAAGATCTCCCCTGAGGACCCTCTCCAACCACTGCCCCAGTTGCACATGTATCAAAAGCAATGTTGAACGCCCTTCATTAAGTCTTCCACCTTCACAGCACAGTGTATCGGCTTGGAGAGAAGTTTCGGGTGATGTCCACAAGGCTTGCCCATCAAGGCGTGTCACAGGGAATGGAAGCCAGTCATTTCTACCTGGGAAGGGCTTGGGTATTTAGAAGGATCTGGGTAGAGGCAATAGGTCCCAGACAGCCTGGCACTGGCAAGATTTATTTGGGCATTTGTCAGGGAAATGCCTTCTGGTTCCAGGGAGTTTCCCTATCTGTGAAGCCTGGAGATGCATGGAAGGGGCCCAGGGCCAACCCAAAGTCTCATTCTAGCCTCCTTGTTCAAGCACATGCCAATCACAATAGTGTTCATCCTTGAACACCACCCTCGTGCCAGGCCTAGTGCTACATGATCTCATTCCATCCTTCCAACAGCAAACACAGTTGGGGATTTTTCTCCCCCTTTACACAGATGAGAAAACTAATTTCAGAGGCTAAGTGACACAGTGCATGACAGAACCACGATGATTCAAACTCCAGCCAGTCTGGTTTCAAAGCCCCAATTCTCTTCAATTCAGTTAAACAAATACCTATTGGACATATACCTTGTGGCAAAGGGAATTCAGAGACGAATAGCACAGTCACAGTCCTCAAAGAGCTTACTGTCTAACAGACTTTTACTAGAAATTTCGACACATCCCTGTAAATGCTATAGCAGAGATGCAAGCACACAGGACTTGGGGATGTCGGGAGGGATTCACTCCTTCTGGGCAATCAGGGATGCTTTCTTCAGAAGCAGAGATCCTTGAACTGACTTTTAAACTTTTAGGTAGGAGTGTTCCAGGGGAAGAACGTTCCATGCATTGGTATGTAAAACTACATTCTAGGATGTTTCCCGAACGATTGTTCACAGAAGACTTGGGGGCTCATTGGTAGGAGAATGGCTGAATAAACTGTTGTCCATCCACACCAAGAAATATCTTGAAATGATTAAAAGGTATGAATCAGAGTCGTATAAAGATGACATAAGATTTGTTGCGTGAAAAGCAAGTTGCAGAAAAGTGTTTTGCATGTATGTATGTATACACACACACACACACACACACACACACACACACATCCATACATGCTGATGTGAACTCAGAGAAAGGGATTCCTTGTGAAATATGCAGCATGGACAAAGTCAAGGAGATGGAAACCACTGTTTGGGGAGCTACCAAGAGCTCAGTTCTGCTGGAGTGTCACAAGGAAGGTGAACCCTCAGAGGGAAGCAGGAGATTCCCAGGGGCTGAAAAGCAGGTTTGGTTGGAGTTTGGAGTGAGGGTTTGGTATGGCGATTGGATAGGCATCTCTGGGCAGGGGGCCTGAGCTGGGGAGACTCAAGCCTGGGTTCCAATAGGGATTTGGTGTTGTAACGGTCACAGCCACACAGAGGGTGTTGGGACTGAATTTGGATCTAGAATGGAGACAGAGGTGGTGAAGGAGGAGAAATGCTGGGAGAGTCCGGACATCTGTGGCCTACATCAGTCAAGCACGAGCTCACCGGGGGCTCTTAGAGTCCCTTCCCCTCTCTAGACCTTTCCCATCTACTCCCAACTCTCTCCAAGTGTGGGGTACCAGATCCCACATGATGTCCTAGTCACATCCAGGCAAGATCCTTTAGCAATCAGCCCAGGCAAGACAATGAGCTCTGACCACCTCTCCTTCCCCACCGCTCCACTGAAAACGCTCTTACTGAGAGTATCAGTGTCACCAAGAGACCTTCTCCTTCTTCTTACTTCTTCCCTCAAAAGTGTTTGATTCAGGGCATCCCTTGGACACTCTTCTGGTTCTTCTTCTCACTTGCAGGCTGCTCTTCTTTGCTGACTTCCCTTTCTTTAGCTGAAATCTTAAAGCTGCCTACTCTAGATGTGATTCTGAGTCCTCTGCCTAGGGGATCCCACCTGGTCTTTTGGGAGGAGGACCTAATAATATTTCTTCTTTATTCCTCTGTTTCGATGAGGAGAATAATTTCTAGAATATCCTGAGCCTTTTGACATACTCCTTACTTTCTCTGTCCTACTGAGATGGAGTGTGCTACTTACTTGATGAGTTTGGGAGGGGAACTAAGCCTCCACTGTAGTTTTCTTGGTGCTTACTGCTCTACAAAATTATCTTGTTTATTTGTCTACATCTTTCTTTTCTGTTTCACCCACTAGAATATAAGCTACATGAGGGCAGGGGCCTAGTCTGTCTTGTTTATCACTATATCCCCAGTACCTCAATACCTACACATAAAAGGGGTTCAGTAAATATTTTGTTATTGAATGAATGAATTCACGATCCTTGATCCCTATGTCTAAAAGGTCCTTCTTTCCCCAAGGAGATGTTAGGATTACTTACTTTTAAACTACGGTTCCCTGTGGTTCCTCATGTAAATCTCTCTTCTTAGTCAAGTCCTCATGTATTTTTCCTGATTGTCTGTGGCTTAAGCTCAAAAGTAACCTCCTCTGTGCATTCTTCTTTAATTTTTTAAGGAAAAATTATTCACTCCCTTTTGACCACTTTGCCTCTGCATTAATCCTTACAATTATTTAATTCTACATGATAGTAGAGTTTGTTGCTTCTTTGTCTCCGCCATCAGATTGTAATCTCCCTGAGGACAGAGGTCATGCTCTACTTTTCTCTGTATTCCCCCAGCACCTAGCTCAGCATGCCTTACACTTCAGTGTACTTTGTTGAACAGGATGGAATCTGGCTGACGGTACTCTCATAGCATTGCCTGCACAGACTGGCCAACTGGTTTACCTGCTTTGCCCAACAAAGCCTTCTTAGGTCTAGGTTCACTCCCTGTTCCAGAAGGCAATCCTCTCTACTCAACTTGCCAGATAGGTTTCATCCTTTTGGATTCAGGTTTTCCTACCTGTTCAGAGTCGTAAATTTCAATGGCCAAGCTACAAGTCTAATGCCATTCATTATTTTCTCTCTCATGCTCATGGCATATTTCAAAATTAACATCTAAAGTCAAGAATAAAAGGATTACCAAACTTATTTTTTTCTTCTCTCTTGCGGTTTCTTCCATATGGCCAGGCTATCACTAATATCAAATATCCCAGTTCTGGAAATGTAGACTGGGCAAAGTTACTCCTTCCATTTTCAGAAGAAAGTTGTGAAGTTCAGCAAAATATTGTCCCTTCTCTTCTCCACACATCTTCACTTGTTAAATTCTATGTATCCTTTAGGGCTCAGCATAGTGTAATCCTCTCCAAGTTTCACTTATCACTTTTGTCATAATAATCTTAGTTATTGAGCACCTACTATGTGCCTGGCTGTGCCCTAAATGATTTTACCCACACAACCTCTAATATTCTCAACAACCATGGACATACATATTATCCCATTTACCATATGAGAAAACCAACACTCAGAGAGGCAGAGGTACTCAACCATGGATACCCAGCTAGTATGTGACCAGGCAAGACTGGAATCCAGCTCTACCTGACTGGAAAGACTGTGTTTTCTCCACTGTATTAAGATGTCATAGCTGCTGACTCAATCCACCATTCTCAGTGGCACAAGACTTTATTCAACAAATATTTATTAAATACCTCCATGAAGGCAGGAGCTTTTGTTTGCTATACCCACGAATGTATCCTGAGTGCTTAGCATAGTTCCTGCCACTTAGGAGGTATTTAATAAATATTTGTTGAATAAAGTCTTGTGCCACTGAGAATGGTGGATTGAGTCAGCAGCTATGACATCTTAATACAGTGGAGAAAACACAGTCTTTCCAGTCAGGTAGAGCTGGATTCCAGTCTTGCCTGGTCACATACTAGCTGGGTATCCATGGTTGAGTACCTCTGCCTCTCTGAGTGTTGGTTTTCTCATATGGTAAATGGGATAATATGTATGTCCATGGTTGTTGAGAATATTAGAGGTTGTGTGGGTAAAATCATTTAGGGC
>NW_021703625.1:0-3240 GCF_005190385.1 Monodon monoceros | reverse complement strand
TCACTAAGGGGATGCGAACCAGGAAGGAGTGTCCTCACACCAGAGGGGCCACATCAGCTAAAGGTGAGGAACCCAGCACATGTGGCCTCAAACAAGGGGACACACATCACGAAGGGGCTGGGAGTGAAGCATGCAGGAGGAGACTCACAACAGAGGGCCCATAGTATAAAAAAGTGAGGAAACCAGAATTTGGAACCTCCAAGCAGGTGGCCGAGAGCACCGATATTATGGGATACAGGCCGGAGTGAACTCACAGCAGAGGGCCCACATCCTGAAACTGTGAGCAACCCAGACTTTTGGACGACAGAGCAGAAGGCCCACATCACCATGGGGATGGGAACCTGGCAGGAGTCTCATTGCACCAGTGGGCACAAATCAGAAAATGTGGGGAACCAAGCAGTTAGGGCCTGACACAAGAGGGCCCTCATCACCGAGGGGAGTAGTGTCCCAGCAGGCTCCAACTGCTACCAGAGGGCTGACGTTGCCAAGGCAGGGTGCACCAGCAGGCAGGAGTGACCTCAGAGCAGAGGGCCCACCTCACAGAAATATGAGAAAACCAACTAGGGTCAAACTCTCACCAGTGAGCCCACATCACCAAGTGCATGGGAACCAGGCAGGAGTGTCCTCACACCAGTGGGGCCACATCAGCGAAAGGTGACGAACCCAGCACACGTGGCCTCAAACCAGAGAACACACATCAACGAGGGGCTGGGAGTGAGGCAGGCAGGAGGAGCCTCAAAGAACAGGTCCCATGGAATAAAAATATTGAGGAATCCGGCAAATGGAACCCCCCAGCAGGCAGCCAGGAGCAGCTAGGCTATGGGATCCAAGCCTCAGTGAACTCACACCAGAGGGCACATATCCTGACACTGTGAGCAACCCAGACATTGGTACCTCAGAGCAGAAGTTCCACATCCCCATGGGGATGGGAACCTGGCAGGAGTGTCATCACACCAGTGGGCGCACATCAGAAAATGTGGGGAGCCCAGCACTTAGGGCCTGACGTCAGAGGGCCCTCATCACCAAGGGGAGGAGTCACCCAGCACGCTCCAACTGCAACCAGAGGGCACATGTGGTCAAGGCAAAATGTGCCAGCCAGGCAGCAGTGACATCACAGCAGAGGGCCCATCTCCCATAAGTGTGAGGAATCCAGCCAGGATCAGACTCTCACCAGAGAGCCCACATCACCAAGGGGATGGGAACCAGGCATGAGTGTCCTCACACCAGTGGGGCCACATCACTAAAAGGTGAGGCAACCGGCACATGTGGCCTCAAACCAGAGGACTTACATCAACAAGGGGCTCGCAGTGAGGCAGGCAGGAGGAGCCTCACAACACAGGGACCGAAGTATAAAAATGGTGAGGAATCCTGCAGTTGGAACATCCCAGCAGGCGGCCCAGAGCACAGAGGCTATGGGATCTAGGCCTGTGTGAACTAACACCACGGAGCCCACATCATGAAACTGTGAGCAACCCAGGCTTTGGGACAAGACAACAGAAGGCACACGTCCTCATGGGGATGGGAACCTTACAGGAGTGTCCTGGCATCACTGGGCTCAGAGCACAAAAACGTGGGGAGCCCAGCAGTTAGAGCCTGACGCCAGAGGGCCCTCGTCACATAGGAGAGGAGGTTCCCAGCAGTCTCCAACTGCCACCAGAAGGCCGACGTCACCAAGGCAATGGGAGCAAGCCAGGCAGGAATTACCTCACAGAGAGGGCCAACCTCACAGAAGGTTGAGGAACCCAGCCAGGATCAGACTCTCACCAGAGGTCCCACATCAACAAGGGGATGGGAATTAGGCAGGAGTGGCCTCACACCAGTGGGGCCACATTATCGAAAGGAGAGGAACCCAGCACACGTGGCCTCAAACATGAGGACAAACATCACCAAGAGGCTGGGAGTGAGGCAGGCAGGAGGAGCCTCAAAACTGAGGGCCCATAGAATAAAAAAGGTGAGGAATCCTGCAGTTGGAATCTCCCAGCAGGTGGCAAGGAGCAGCGAGGCTATGGGATCCCGGCCGGTGTGAACTCACAACAGAGGGCCCTCATCATGAAACTGTGAGCAACCCAGCCGTTGGGACTACAGAGCAGAAGGCCCATATTCCCATGAGTTTGGGAACCTGGCAGGAGTGTACTCAAACCACAGGGCACATATCAGAAAATTTTGGGAGCCCAGGAGTTATGACCTGACGCCTGAGGGCCCTCATTACCGAGGGGAGGAGTCTCCCAGCAGGCACCAACTCCCAACTGAGGGCCCACGTCGCCAAGGTGCCGTGCGCCAGCCAGGCACGAGTGACCTCACAGCAGAGGGCCTACGTCACAGAAGGGTGAGTAACCCAGCCAGTATAAGACTCTCACCAGAGGACCCATATCACCAAGGGGATCGGAACGAGGCAGGAGTCTCTTCACACCAGTGTGGCCAAATCATAGAAAGGTGAGGAACCCAGAACATGTGGCCTAACCCAGAGGACCCACATCTCCAATGGGCTCGGAGTGAGGCAGGCAGGAGTAGCCTCACAACACAGGGCCCATAGCATAAAAAATGTGAGAAATCCAGCAGTTGGAACCTCCCAGCATGCGGCCCAGAGAACAAAGTCTATGGGATCCAGGCCTCAGGGAACTCACAGCAGAGGGCCCACATCATGAAACTGTGAGCAACCCAGGCTTTGGGACTTCAGAGCAGAAGGCCCACATCCCCATGAGGATGGGAATTTGGCAGGAGTGTCCTCGCACAACTTAGCATGTATCAGAAAATGTGGGACCCAGCAGTAAGGGCCTGACGCCAGAGGGCCCTCATCACCGAGGTGAAGAGGCTTCCAGCACGCTCCAACTTCCTTCAGAGGGCCGACTTCACCAAGGCGGTGTGTGCCAGCCTGGCAGGAGTGACCTCAGTGCAGAGGGCCCACCTCACAGAAGAGTGAGGAACCCAACAAGGATCAGATTCTCACCAGAGGGCCCACATCACCAAGGGGATGGGAACCAGGCAAGAGTGTCCTCACACCAGTGGGGCCACATCAGTGAAAGTTCAGGAACCCAGCACATGTGGCCTCAAACAAGGGGAAACACATCACGAAGGGGATGGGAGTGAGGCATGCAGGAGGAGACTCAAAACAGAAGGCCCACAGAATAAAAAATGTGAGGATTAGAGCTGTTGGAACCTCCAAGCAGGCGGCTGAGAGCATCGATGCTATGGGATACAGGCTGGAGTGAACTTACAGCAGAGGGCCCACATCATGAAACT
>NW_021703624.1:714-1418 GCF_005190385.1 Monodon monoceros | reverse complement strand
TTAGGGAACGCGTTAGGGTAAGGCTTCGGATAGGGGTTAGGATTAAGGTTAGGGTTAGGGTTAGGGGACGGGGACGGTTTAGGGTACAGGATAGGGTACGACAATGGTTTAGGGTAAGCGTATGTGTTAGGGTATGGGTTAGTGTTAGCGTACCGATTAGCATTAGGTGACGTGTTAGGGTAAGGCTGCGGGTAAGGGTTAGGGTTAGGGTTAGGGGACGTGGACGGGGACGGGCACTGTTTAGGGTACAGGTTAGGGTACAACACCGTTTTAGGGTGAGCGTACGTGTTAGGGTACGAGTTAGTGTTAGTATACGGTTTAGGATTAGGGGACGGGTTAGGGTAAGGCTTTGGGTAAGGTTTGGTGTTAGGGTTACGGTTAGTGTTAGGGTTAGGGGATGGGGACGGTTTAGGGTACAGGTTAGGGTTATGTTTATGGTGAGGGTTAGGGTACAGGGACAGTTTAGGGTACAGGTTAGCGTACGACAAGCGTTTAGGGTGAGCGTACGTGTTAGGGTACTGGTTAGTGTTAGCGTACGGTTTAGGGTAAGGCTTCGGGTAAGGGTTAAGCGTAGGGTTAGGGTCAGGGATAGGGTTAGGGGACGGGGATAGCGTACGGGTTAGGATTAGGGGACGGGTTAGGGTAAGGCTTTGGGTAAGGTTTCGTGTTAGGGTTACGGTTAGTGTTAGGGTTAGGGGATGGGG
>NW_021703624.1:0-704 GCF_005190385.1 Monodon monoceros | reverse complement strand
TTAGGGAACGCGTTAGGGTAAGGCTTCGGATAGGGGTTAGGATTAAGGTTAGGGTTAGGGTTAGGGGACGGGGACGGTTTAGGGTACAGGATAGGGTACGACAATGGTTTAGGGTAAGCGTATGTGTTAGGGTATGGGTTAGTGTTAGCGTACCGATTAGCATTAGGTGACGTGTTAGGGTAAGGCTGCGGGTAAGGGTTAGGGTTAGGGTTAGGGGACGTGGACGGGGACGGGCACTGTTTAGGGTACAGGTTAGGGTACAACACCGTTTTAGGGTGAGCGTACGTGTTAGGGTACGAGTTAGTGTTAGTATACGGTTTAGGATTAGGGGACGGGTTAGGGTAAGGCTTTGGGTAAGGTTTGGTGTTAGGGTTACGGTTAGTGTTAGGGTTAGGGGATGGGGACGGTTTAGGGTACAGGTTAGGGTTATGTTTATGGTGAGGGTTAGGGTACAGGGACAGTTTAGGGTACAGGTTAGCGTACGACAAGCGTTTAGGGTGAGCGTACGTGTTAGGGTACTGGTTAGTGTTAGCGTACGGTTTAGGGTAAGGCTTCGGGTAAGGGTTAAGCGTAGGGTTAGGGTCAGGGATAGGGTTAGGGGACGGGGATAGCGTACGGGTTAGGATTAGGGGACGGGTTAGGGTAAGGCTTTGGGTAAGGTTTCGTGTTAGGGTTACGGTTAGTGTTAGGGTTAGGGGATGGGG
>NW_021703623.1:13708-19866 GCF_005190385.1 Monodon monoceros | reverse complement strand
ACTCAATCTGAGCAGGTCAAAAACTGAAATGAGGCCACGAATGTTCTGGGAAGGCTGGCATCTGGCCTCAAGTGTGGGATTCAGACAAGGAGTGGACCCGGGGGAACTGAGCTTCTGCGGTAGGCAGAGAAGTCCACCTCATCTCCGGAAAGTGCCACTGACATCGGAGTTGAGGGGAAAGAGCAATGAATTCCAGTCCACCTGAGAAAGGAGGCCAGTCTGATTAACTCTGAATTTAGGCTTATTTCAGATACTTCTTGAGAAAGAACTTGGACAAGAGCAAGTCCCACGCAGCCAGCCTCTTTTAAATCCATGCTCGGTATTTTCTGGTGGAGCTGCTTAAACCCTCCAAGTGACTCCAGTATTTTAATTTCACTCTGTATTTAATTCCAACAGTTCTATGATTGATTATTTAATGGGCAAATAAGTAGGGTCACAAAAGAGTGTGAATGTATTTTACAGGATGAGGATGGTCGGGGTGGAGCAGTCTGGAATAGGACACCAATAAAAAGGGATCTTGGTAAAGAAGAACGTCTATTAGAAATGGAGAGGAATTCGCAAGGAAATTAGTGCCTGACACCACGCCCTTCTCTCTGCATGTTTAGAAGCTAGTTTCTAATTCTGTTTTCATAGGAGATGTGCCTGTGATGAATTGTCTTTTACCTCCACACTTTTTTTCACATGAACATATTGTGAAGTTTGTGTGAGAGAAAGCAAGTATTAGAATTTGTTTTGCAAGGAGCTATAATCACTTCCTGGAACAATCTAGGGTAGAAGGAAAAGGAAAGGAAGGTGGAAACAAAGGAGAAAGACAGCTAATGATGCTGGAGTCTCTCGCTGGGATTTGTGGTATCTCGTTTTGAAACGAAGTACAGAAAATCGGAACTTGACTGTTTCTTGATCACAGTTTGTTTTCATTTTTGTTTTTTTTCTTGCTCTCTCATTAGTTACTTCAGCCAGTGCCATGTCATTTTCAGTTTCAGTAAGCATGCCTGTCTTGTTTCCATTTGCATTATTCATGCAAAGGCTGATTGAACTGATGACCCCGAGTTATCACAGAAACAATAGATACACCAGTGGATACATTTCTTAATTTTAGAAAAAAATTACCGAGTGAAGGTTAAAATAACTCCTCTTCAATTTGTCATTTAAAAAAAACTTATCCTAACATACAATACCTCATTGCCTAACAATGCCAGATAAATGAAGAATTCCTATGTATTCATGAATGCAGGCTAGTCTGTATATTTTTTGGCAGGTATGACCGTTACCGAGGGTAACGGCCTGGTTTGCTGGCCATGTGGTTTCTCCTAGAAAGTTGTACTTTCTGTTGTCTTTAAGTTGGGCCATTGGATATCAGAGGTGAATTTATAAAACTATACTTCCCTTTACACTTACTTTGTTTTGTTTTGTTTTGTTTCCCTTGAAGACTAGTTGATTGACAATGTTGTGTTTCAGGTGTACAGCCAAGTGATTCAGATATATATATTTCTTTTTTCAGATCCTTTTCCTGTACAGGTTATTACAAGGTCTTGAATATAGTTGCCTGTGCTCTACAGTAGGACCTCATAGTTTATCTACTGTATATATTGTATACACTTACTTTGTGTGATCCACGCTGGTCAGACCACATAATTATTTTCACTTCTGATATAATATTTTACGGTCCAACCTCAAATCTTTGATGAGAAGATATTTTAAAATAAGTTTAGCATGTGTGTGCTCTAAATCCAACAGTAGATATTAGAGAGATGATTTTGCACTAGGTATTCCTCTCTTTTTTGTTCTTGGCCAACCAATTGAAAATTAGTTTTTATTTTCTGGTTGGTTTGCTAGATGTTTATGACTATAATAAAAGTCTTAAATTTTGTCTCATATCTTAAAACACAATCTGACTTAGCAATGGGTATTGTGCTATACATAGGGGCTGTGATATAAATATAGTTTCTAACTTCAAAAACATATAACCTAGAAGGGAACACAGACACATATGCAGCAATTATGGCAACTGCATTTGTTTACTAAGTGAAATAGTACTGAGATGGATAAAGTGCTAGCAAGCCTTGAATAGCCAAATCAGCTTCAAAAATAGATGCGCAGTTCTTTAAAAATCTTTTTAACATTTTTCCAGCTACATACGGTATGGGTTTTATTTTAAGTAATTTAGCATTTTGACATCCTCATAATGAAATTAAATCCAGAAGGAGGTTTCTCTCCATGATCTCTTGAAATGGTCCTTGATTATCCACAATATTTCCCATCATCACAAAGGTGGTACCAAGGGCAGGGAATTCCAACATTATTAAAGTTTCATAAAGCAAAGTCAATTTTAAGAATATAATGTCCCCAAACTGGTAAAGGTCTTGACAGATAATTTCAAGGGAAGCATAAATTATTTTTTGTTTGTCAGAGGGCAAAAATATTTAGGTTGAGTTAATGAATGGTAGAGTTTTTGAGTGGAGAGTGTCCTTAAAATATTATGTAGATCTGTACTGTCAACGGATGCTAGCCACGTGGCATTATTTATATTTAAACAAATTTAAAAATAAGATTAAAAATTCAGTTCCTCATTTGCATTTGCCATATTTCAAACATGTTTATTAGCTTCATGTAGCTATTGAATACTGCTTTACATAGTACAGATATAGAATATTTTCATTATCAACAAAAATTCTATTGAGCAATACTAAAATTACACCCAGATATGCACAGAGAAGGCAACCAAGTCTCAAGGAAATAATGTAACTTCCCCAAGATCACACAGCTGTGTTTTTAAAAAACAAACAAAATGACACAAAGGAAATAGTAACAGAGGCATTAACGAAACCCAGTAAGTTTCTGGAGCAGTCAAAGTAGGGTTTAAAAGTGCATACTTAGCTGTTAGCAGGGTTGAAGCTCTTGATGGTTGGTAAGATCACCCTGCCTGAATTTGGACATTAGCATTTTATGCAATGAATTAAAAGCAAAAAGTAAGTTCAACGAATGGCTTCCAGCTCCATATTTTTAGCCACTGCCATGCTTCCAGGTTATGTTTATCACTTTCATATACAGGGCACCACTGTGAAATGTGATGGTTTATCTGACCCCAGAGAAATCAAGAAATCTTGTGGGGGTTATGGCTATATTTGAAAAGGTTGATTTTTAAATGCATCATGCAGACTGGCCCTGTTTTAAAAGGGATTCCTGCCATCAAAAAATCAAAATGTAAACTGTCTTCTCACCTTGCAAAAGTCAAAGATAGTCCCTGCATCTTTATTATTTCATTGAAATCCAAATATTATTTTTCCATTCTCTAACTTGTTTTCCTCACAGTGTGATCAACTATTGCCAAGGAAGGAAAGGTTAGATTTATCAATCAAAGTTTGCTAAAGGCCCCCTATGTAACTGAATCCTCAGGAGAAACAATCGTCATGTATTCATTTTCTGTTGTTTCAGTATCTTCGTAAAGAGTCATTTCAATATGTTTGGTTCCTGTAGCAGAGGTTCTGTGAAGTGCTTATCTTCCTCAGAGGTGCAGAAAGCCTGCGAGTCTGTGGGTAAAGATGGGTAAGGAGAGAGAGGGAAGGAGGCTAGACAGAGGCTCAGTGCTGAGATAAGGACAGTGTTCTAAAGCCTCCTGGGGGTGAGGCTGGGGTGCACAAACACCCACGACTAATCTAGACAGAAAGTGAATAATCAAGGGGACGACCAGTGTGAAGTCATGTGGTCACCTCTCCCTCTAGAAATAAACATTGCCCTCAGTAAGTCTCCCCCCACCCCAGAAGAGCATTAGGAAGGTCTGGAGAGGGGGATTATTGGCAGAAATGGGAAAAGCAGGTTGAAGGGATTAGCCTGGAGCAGAGAGCCCAAGAAACCTAAACCAGTAGATGGAAGGCAGACTTTTCATGGAAGTCTCCAAGCCCACGTCAAGTTCTGGGACCACCAAGTACAAGTCAAAGAGTGCTCATTTAACCCCTTTGGGCCCCCACGGGAGTGGAGGAAGGCTGGACAGAGAGGGAGAAGGGGCCATTGAAGGTACAGTATTTACTATGGGATTTAACTCCTCAAAGGCCTCCCAGTAGCTTCAGATCTTCTCAAGAATCCTTCATGTCCTGCTGGTTTGCAGCGAGTGGCTCACAGCTTCAAGGCCTCCTCTGCCAGATGGAGAACTATTTCAAACATCCTGCCTCTATTTTGTACTGTAGCGATGCAGTCAGGAAACCTGACCCCATTTTCAGGCTCTAAAGAGAAATTCTAAGTACCTGAAAGACTGAGGAACATGGTGGCTTTTACTTAAGATGTGGAGATAGCACATACCTGGACTTGGGCCTGCAGCAGCACCAAATTGCACCAAGTGTTCCCTTTATTTTCTCTCGCATCTCTGTTTCTCCTTTTCTCTCTGCTGGATTAGCCACGGGGACTCCAAGTTCTTTCTTGTGTGGTCCTGGTACCAAGATTCTCCTGGGAATTATAAAGCTATTCACCTTCTACATCGAGCACTTCTTATTTTTTCCCCAGCAACATAAGTCATCCTTAAGAGGGGTCAGGGTGCCGGCTCTTAAATATATTTTAGTCATCCCTTTGTACATTAAATTCTCTTTCTTGGAGACTGCTCCTGACATGGTGTTCACCGTGCTCTCAGCTGGCCTCCTGAAGTTCTGCCCTGCCTTCCCCACCAGGTACAGTTCAGGAGCTGCCTACCTCAGGGTGATAGGTTCTCTTCTAGTTGCTTTATTCCTTTCCGTTTTACACTTAGAGAGTATAACTGGAATACATAAACTTCTCTGTGACCACAGCTTTATTTGCAACGCACAGGTTTTGTTATGGCATATTTTCATTATCATTGAATCAATAAAATTCTAATTCCCATTGCAACTTTATCTTTGACCTACATAATGATCAGAAGTATGTTTTTAATATCCAACTATTTGGTAAAATATTGGTTATATAGGTTTAAATTTCTTGCTTATTCGGAGTCTTGTTTTATAACCAGAATATAGTCAATTTTATAAATGTGCCATGTGCACCTAAAAATTTCTGCATAATATATATATTCCATCATTGTTGGTGCAGTGTTTTATGTAAATTTAGGCCAAAGTTTTTAATGATGGTATTCAGATCTTCTATAATCTGCTGATTTGTTGTTGTGGTTCTATGTTACTGATCTAGGTAATTTAGATTTTTCTATTTCTACTTAGATTTTTGGAATTTCCCTTCATATATTGCATTGAAGTTTAGATTTATAATATATTCCTCGTAAAGTAACAGTGGGTTTTATTATCCTGCCTTATCGCCAGTGATACTTTTTGCTTTCAAATCTATGTTAAGATTAAAAAGTCTTCTTCAATTTTACTTATTGTTGTTATGACATAACTTTTGAATCCTTTCATTTTCAATCTGACTCTTGTCTCTTGTAGGTGGCATAGAATTAGGTTTTTTGTTTGTTTCAATAATCCTTGTCCTTTAATTTGAATATTTACAGTTAATGTATTTTCTTACAGACTGTTTACTCCTTGTTTACTCTTTGTCCCACCTTGTTATGTTCCTTTTGCTCTTATTTCTTCCTTTGATATTTCTTCAAATTCCATTTTCCCTTATATTAGCTTGTTACTTTTACACAAGTAGCAGTTACACATGTACCATGACTTATTAGCTCTTTTACTGCTTCTCAAGCAATGCTGAGATCTTAAATTTCTTTTACTACATTTTCTTCTTCCATTTGTTTTAATGCATTCTAATTTTTGATATATTTTATTATTACTCTTTTGTGCTATTAGATTTTATTTAGTTTTATCCACTTATTTCCGTGATAACTCGGGGTCATCAGTTCAATCAACGTTTGCATGAATAATGCAAATGGAAACAAGACAGGCATGCTTACTGAAACTGAAAATGACATGGCACTGGCTGGAATAACTGATGAGAGAGCAAGAAAAAAACAAACCGTGATCAAGAAACAATCAGTCAAGTTCTGACTTTCTGTACTTAGTTTCAAAACGGGATACCACAAATCCCAGCGAGAGACTCCAGCATCATCAGCTGTCTTTCTCCTTTGTTTCCACCTTCCTTTCCTTTTCCTTCTACCCTAGATTGTTCCAGAAGTGTTTATAGCTCCTTGCAAGACAAATTCTAATACTTGCTTTCTCTCACGCAAACTTCACAATATGTCCATGTGATAA
>NW_021703623.1:13207-13608 GCF_005190385.1 Monodon monoceros | reverse complement strand
TGCGAATTCCTCTCCATTTCTAATAGACGTTCTTCTTTACCAAGATCCCTTTTTATTGGTGTCCAATTCCAGACTGCTCCACTCCGCCCATCCTCATCCTGTAAAATACATTCACACTCTTTTGTGACCCTACTTATTTGCCCATTAAATAATCAATCATAGAACTGTCGGAATTAAATATAGAGTGAAATTAAAATACTGGAGTCACTTGGAGGGTTTAAGCAGCTCCACCAGAAAATACCGGGCATGGATTTAAAAGAGGCTGCGTGGGACTTGCTCTTGTCCAAGTTCTTTCTCAAGAAGTATCTGAAATAAGCCTAAATTCAGAGTTAATCAGACGGGCCTGCTTTCTCAGGTGGACTGGAACTCATTGCTCTTTCCCCTCAACTCCCTGATGTCAG
>NW_021703623.1:0-13107 GCF_005190385.1 Monodon monoceros | reverse complement strand
CACACTCTTTTGTGACCCTACTTATTTGCCCATTAAATAATCAATCATAGAACTGTCGGAATTAAATATAGAGTGAAATTAAAATACTGGAGTCACTTGGAGGGTTTAAGCAGCTCCACCAGAAAATACTGGGCATGGATTTAAAAGAGGCTGCGTGGGACTTGTCCTTGTCCAAGTTCTTTCTCAAGAAGTATCTGAAATAAGCCTAAATTCAGAGTTAATCAGATTGGCCTGCTTTCTCAGGTGGACTGGAATTCACTGATCTTTACCCTCAACTCCCTGATGTCAGTGGCACTTTCCGGAGATGAGGTGGACTTCTCTGCCTACTGCAGAAGCTCAGTTCCCCCCGGGCCCACTCCGTGTCTGAATCCCACACTTGAGGCCAGATGCCAGCCTTCCCAGAACATTCGTGGTCTCCTTTCAGTTTTTGACCTGCTCAGATTGAGTTCCTGTAGACTCTTCCTCAGCTTGAAACCTGATCTTCCACCCCTTTCCCTGACCTCGATGGTTACCTTCCTACTTTAGGCCTCAGGTGCTTTAGCTATAAATTGATATATTTGCCCTTAATTCTAAAGTCTTCTTTCTAAAGCTCTACAATGTGTGGCTCCTTGAAAATGTTTTTCTTTGCTGGTTTTAATTTTGTAGAGAATTAAAAGCACAGCTACTCTAAAAGACAGTAAGTTGCATGGGTTAAGGAAAGTGTGCTTTTGTAGTTAGATTAACAGGGATGGAAGACGACTTAGTATGTTTTAAGATACTCGTGATCCGTTCTCGTGAGAGTCGGGGAAAGAAGGGGAAGAGAGTTAATAAAATACCAAATGATTGTGACAAATTAAGTTCACCAAGATGTAGCTGATTAGTTACTACTTGAATAAGCCACACAAATCCAATTCAAGTTGTTCTTTAGTTTTCTAAGAAGGATCCCAGTGAACTGAGTCCCATGTTCAGTAGCTCCACGTTCAATGGCTTAGTCTTTAAAAACTGTTATGTTGCTGGAAGAAGAAATACTGCCCATCAGTCCTAATTGATGCTTAGCTATCACGCACATTTGAAATAAATTTATTACTTTGCCTGATCTCAGTGTAATACATTCCAAAGGGGCAAAGAGCACACGAAAAGTTATGGAGTCTCCATCTTCTACACTGAAGTGTGCAATAAATTACATATTATTTGGCCGCGAAATTCACAAGCCATAGAAACCACGCCATTAGCAATGTGTACAGTGGTAAACAGCAGGTAATGAGAAAGATATAAAACAAAACAGACTGTGTATGTTGGCACTGCTGCCAATAAAACAATCATTAAACGCATTCATATGCGTCTATGCTAGGTAAGCTCTTTAGGGCAATTGCTATGAGTTCTACATACCTGTCAGGATATTATATATAGCCCAGTTTCTAAGGCCTTTATTCAAAGACTCTGAGAAAGGGTTACTCTGGGTAAATTCAGACCTTTTCTCAATATAGAGTTTGGTCAACATGCATTCTGAACAGCAAAATTTCACAGTATTTTCCTACACTAATTGCCACCTCAGCAAGTGCAGGATTAAGTATAATGGATTATAAGAAGTGAGAAAGGAAAGATGGAAGAAAAGAAGGAAGGTAGGAAAACGGTGGGTATGGAGTACTTCAACATTTATGTAAAGAGTGGACCTAAAACTAACCTGAGGTTTCCCTGAGCTTTTAGCATACGCTGTAGAAACTTAAATGAAAAAATAAAAAAAAACCAGCAAGGGAAACTCAAAGATTCTTTGTTTTTTCACTTTACTGCATATACACGTCCATCTTAAACAATCTATATGCTTATATCCAATAAGAGAGCATTGTTTTGCAAGGCTATTTGGGTTCTATCAGCATGTAAATAAAGGTCGGACGACTCAACTTTAGCAGAGTTAGCCTTCAGGTGAATAATTGCTTCTTTCAGGTTGCGAGCATTTGAATTTTCCAGAAATGTTTCCCAAAATATGAAAACTCAAAGAAGGGTCCTAGGACAGCATCCTTTAGAAGTTTTATATAGTATCAAGGCTTTTGGAGGAAGAGAATCCTTGTCGATTATCAACACAATGATTCCAAGCAGGTCAATTTTTGCTGAGAATATCATATAACAGAACCCACTTCACCTCCATTATACTGACAATGATCTTCCTTACTTCAACCTTGGGCTTCTTAGTAAAGTTGAAAATACTGAGCCAAGAACAGACAGTGACAATGCCAGAGACTCAGATGTACCTATAGGTGCCTTCAGACAACATCAGCCACCCAGGCTAAAGTCCTGGTTTAAAACATCCCAACATGAATGAATCTCAAAAACCATATGCTGAGCAAGTGAAGCCAGATCAAAAGGGCACCTACTGTATTATTCAACTTACATGAAATTGTAAACTCGGCAAAAGCCATCTCTAAAGATAAAAAAACAGATCCGTGGTTGCCTTGGGGTGGGAGATGGGGATACTTTTGCAAAAGCCTAGGAGGAAACTTTCTAGGGTTTTAGAATTGTTATCTATCTTTATGGGGGTGGTAGTTAAACAAATGTATACATTAATTAAAAGTCACTGAACCGTTGACTAAAAATGTCTGCATTTTATTGTATGTAAATGATACCTTAATAAGGTTGATTACAAAATGAACCAAAACCAAAACAAAGCAGAAGAAAAACCTCTCAAGACCTCAAAGGAAATACACTGTTTTCTTCCAGGGCACCAGATTGGAAATGAGGCATTGGTCTGTTCTACCCTCAGATTATCCCTAGGATTATCTAGTCTATTTTAAAGCACTAGAGTCCCCTATCAGGAAAACTCACCCCATGTTTAATTACTTTGATTTCTTCTCTGCCTCTTCTCCCAACACAGTGAAGCCATTCACGGAAGGAAAACCAGCTTTTTCCAACTTTGCATCACCACATATTCTTTCCAAAGCTATTATTTATGGAATGAAATTTGGCTACACTTTGTAAAAATCTAGCTTTTTGAGCCTTACAAATCTTAACAGTTAACCTATTGCCTCCACTGGAATTTGGAAAAAAATTATTTTGAAAAGGAATAGCTGAGACTTGACATTTTTTTGTGTGTGTGATTTTCTCTTCCCCTAAGAGAGAAGTGAGTAGGAATGAGAAACACATACATAAAGAAAAAAAAATTATCTTGCTGCCTTTGCATGGTTATAATTTATAGGAGGCCCTTTTCAACAGTAATCTATTATCAGAATCAATAAAATATAATCTCCACGAAGGCCAGGCCAGGATATTTGTCTCTTTTTCAGCAGATTGCAATACAAACTACATTCATGGATATGCTTCTTGATGATCTTTGTAATACTGTAACAGTTGCCCATTTCCTCATGCCTCTTCACCTTAACTTCAACCTGGTTTTTTACCAATGACCTCACATTTCCTTCTCTATCACTTGGTTGTGGGCCTCTTTTCCAACTCCAACCCCAACTCGCATTTCACTCTGGCACCAAAGGAAGACTCACACCTTCCTGCTTTTTAGTGATACCTCAAGGTCATTACCATACTGTGATCACCCTGAAGAATAGCCAGACAATTGTTATTGCAGAGCCATCTGACAGTTTGTAGCTCTAAAAATTAACTAAGGACCGCATTTGTCAAAAATATCCTAGTTTAAGATTTTGGTAATACAGCAACAGTAATTCCGAAGTCATTTATGACAATCAGTGTGGGAAGCACCCTCCTTCAGGAAGATCCTTTGCCATAACAATACTCTTTCCCTGTCTGGTAATAAGGAAGAATGGCCGTGGAAAGTAACCTTTTGTGGAAAGAAATACTTGGCTTTGAGAAGGCTTGAAGTTCATACATTTTTCTTGAATTAGATTCCCCATTAATTACTTTATCCACAAAGAGGTAATTATCGGAGTTATGTAAGCAATTAAGGAGATGCTACTCCACATTCTTTCAGCTTGTTGACCTTTCTCACTTTATTTCATGTGGCTATCTGAAACATCAGTGATTTACATGCCTTTCTTTTTTTTTTTTTAAACAGATTTCTGTGTGCGTGTGTCCCCATGATGAAAACATCATTAAAGTAAAATATCATGAATAGACTCTTAAGAAGCAGAGTCTACTTAAAGTCCTGGAAAATATGAAAGCACTAATATTCACGGATAACTCTACACTCTGAAAGGTACTCCAAATGTTGTTGATCTCTCTTTTGTCTAGGCGTTTTTCGAATTTTTACCATGATCATTTGTTAGTTTTGTAATTACATAATAAAGGCATTACATCATACAATCTTTTGTTATCCATTGCAGTTTTAAAACTATTCCTTTCCTTGTCCTCAGCAGATATGTCATAGATTATTAGTACACAAGCAAAGACTTTCAACGTAACAGTACTGCATAGTGAGAAGAACTATACTGAGCTATCTCTATCCTAAGACAATGCACTAGGAAAGCACTAGGAATTCTTAAGCACTAGGAATACAGAGACGATCAAGGGGCAAGTTCCTTGCCTTCAAGTATACATGATCATTATAGCAAATGCTTAAATAGCACTTAGTATGTAACTCACCACAGCAGTCTTATTATCCTCCTTTTTAATAGGTGAGCAGAGGAAGCTACAGGGAAGTCATAGGGTAAAGCCAGAATTTGAACCTAGGTAGACTAGTACACTCTCCACGGCTTTAACTACTACATTAAAAAATATATATATATATATATATATGTTTTATATATATATATACATAAAACTCCAAGTATTCCAAAGTTACAAAACACTTATCTACCAAAACTCAAAAAGGAGCACACAAACTTGCATAGAAAATAAACATGTGGGCTTCCCTTGTGGCGCAGTGGTTGAGAGTCTGCCTGCCGATGCAGGGGACAGGGGTTCGTGCCCCAGTCCGGGAAGATCCCACATGCCGCGGAGTGGCTAGGCCCGTGAGCCATGGCCGCTGAGCCTGCGCGTCCGGAGCCTGTGCTCCTCAATGGGAGAGGCCGCAACAGTGAGAGGCCCGCATACCGCAAAGAAGAAAATAAACATGTAAAAGTTCATAAATAAACCACAATATAACCTGCTCCACATAATATACTGACTGCAGTGTCCTGGGCCTCTCCCATCCTTAGGTAGCCGGAAATTACAACAAAATAATGCTTTTCACCTTTGGAAGCCACACCATCTCTCACACCAACCAACCAATTACTTCCTTAGAATTGGAAATTAACCTGAATATCATAAAATATATATATATAGCATTAGTGATGTAGAATCTTTGTTTAAAGACAATAACTTCAATAGCAGAGGGAACTTTACCATTGCAGGCTTCCGATAACCTCTATATTTCTCAGATTTCATGCTAAATCATAAAATGCCATATTGTGTCTGAAGCTATTTTTTCAATAGTCCATTTTCTTAAATGGACTAGCAAAGCCGTAAATACTGAGGAACATTTTGGCTCCCAAATCCTAAAGCCATTCTGATCATGCATGGGTGATCATGGGGACGTCATCGGAACTACCAGAGGACTGGCTGAAATACCAGTGTTCTGGCCAGCTTACAAATTAGAAATTATACAGAATCCAATTTTATTTTTTTGTTAAGTAATTCCTATGAGGCTTTTAGGATGTCAGTGTAAAGTCCTTTCATGTGTAATCTTTATCCATTAGATAGGGAACAATGCCAATCCCCGTCATAAATACTTTCACAACCTGACACTGAAAATCCATTGTAGGGCATAAGACCCGCAAATAGGATGTGAATCACACACATCCACGCATTCAGACAATCCACAAATATTCATTTTTAAGTCTACTATATGCCAATAATGTACCGGCCTCTCAGATGCTAAACCATGCTAAATGCTGAAACAGACATACTCAGTTCGGGCCCTCCTGGAACTTATTACCTACAGAAGTGCCTTCGTTGTAAATGGTCAGCTCTCAGCCAATGCTATTATCATCAGCAGGTGACCAAAGGATAGAGCTTGCTTCCCTTCAGAGGCACAAAACAGTTCTTACACCTGAATGGGATGCAAAGAATAATCTGACTTCTGTTCACCAGGGGATGAACTGAACTGTCCTTGCAGAAGAGATAACAGATGGTGTGAACCCCAGATCCTAGAAACGGGCCAGGCACACGATAAGTGTTCAGCTTTTCAAAAACAAATGAACAATCACTTCCTCTCCTAGATCTTTACACCCTTCCTCTGTTGGCTACTTTCTCGCAGCTTATAAACATCCTCAAATATACCCACTTAAAAAAACTCTCAGACCTATGATTCTTTGGATATTCTTGTGGATTAACCTAAGTCTCTACCATGCCTTCAAACACCTGTCCTCCCAAAAGCCCACATCTGTACCTTGGGCCCAGACCTGTCTACCAGGCCCCTCTAAAGCACTGAAGATGAAGTAAGATCCTCTCGCCACCCCCAATCCCTTTCTACTGTGCTCTGTGTCTCTCAAAAAGATGCAGCTGTAAACTGTCACCCACGCTTGCTGCCCTCCCTTTTCTAACTGGTCGCCAGGCCTCACCCATTCTCTCTCAGGTCTGCAAAACCCGGTCCCACCTTTTGTAACTTAAGTGGGACCCTCAGATTACAATTCACCCTGCACCCAATCAACTGCCTTCCACATGGAGGTCCAAGTGAGCCTCTAAACCAGAATTCCATTTCACTGTTCTTTGGTGTTTCCCGCAGCCTTCAGGATAAACATCCAAACTTCTGACAGGACAAACAAGGCGCCTTTCTGTTGGGCCCCACTGAGTTTTCAGTATCAACTCTCATTTCTTTCCCAAACCCTGAGTTCCAGTCCTGTACATTAGTTTTGCCATATTTTCTTACATTTCTCAAACTTCAACACACACTGCTTTCTCCTGCCACCCCAGGAGCTTCTACATATCCTTAGAAAGGATGGCACTTCCTCCAAGAATCCTACCCTGAACTTTCCCTTCCAAGTTTCTGTGCTCTGCAAAGGGGAAAGATGGCGGGGAGGGATACATTAGGAGTTTGGCATTAACATATACACATGACTATATATAAAATAATCAACAAGGACCTACTGCATAGCACAGGGACCTCTACTCCATATCCTGTAACAAACTGTACGGGAAAAGAATCTGAAAAGGAATGGATATATGTATAACTGAATCACTTTACTGTACACCTGAAACTAACACAATATTGTAAATCAACTATCCTCCAATATAGAATAAAAATTAAATTAAAGAAAAAAGAGATTCTGTGCTCTGTAGCAGCAGAACTCACTTCTTCCAGAGCACTGACTCCTGTGCTTGTGTTTACTTGCTGCCCAGTAGAAGGGAAGATTGCCTAGGGCAGAAGCATCGTCTCCAGCAGCCCTTGGTTCTGACAACTCATTCAAGTGCCAGGATACTTTACACACATAACCTGCTTCATTAATTCTAAGAACCCACAGAAAGAGTGGTTTTTAATGTCAGTTTACAAGTGTGGGGATTGTAGTGCAAAAGAAACCTGTCCAGGCCACAGAGAGCATAAGCCCTGGAATTCAAACCCTAAGCTGCCTTGACACCGGTGCTCTTTCCACTATATATGATACACCTATTGAAAAAAATTTTTTTTTTCCTGAGCCCTGTTTGAATGGAAAGGAAATGAAGCTGGGATATATCCATTTCCTAATCGCTTTGGTGTGTACCAGGCAAAGTCATTCAACAGACCAGGTAACATCTGTGCAACAATTAACGATGCTCCAAACTGTGCTAAGTGTTCTACTTTGTAGAGTCTAGAAGCATTAACACAGTGCATCCTTGTAACCGCCACGGAGGCTGGGTCCTGTTAAGCCCATGCTACAGATGAGAACACCGAGACCTTGAAGCCTTAAGGCACTCGGCCGGGGTCACCGAGCTGGCAGGAGTCCTAGGCCGCACGCCCCGTCTAGTGCACGCACACCCGGGCACTGGGCACCGGTTCTAGTGCCCACCCTCCACCTTTAACCATTTAAAACCCCGCTTCTCAGCGCCCACACGAGCGCCCCTGGAAGCGGCAAGTACAAACCTGTCTCGACAAGCCGTGGCTGGAAGAAGCTCTGGATACAGATCAGGGGCAGAGGGTGCTCAGGAGCGGCGCCCAGTCTACCCCGCGGAGGCGGTCGGCGTTAAGTCCAGCAGGCCCTCCCTCAGGGAAGCCCGCACGGAGGGCAGAGGCACCGAGTCCTGCAGCGCGCACAGGTCCTCAGAGCGCGAGAAGGAGTCGGCCGCGCTGTCCGGGCGCAGCTTCACCGAGTGTTCATGGCCTGAGCGCGGCCTCGGGGACGCTGGCTGCAGGCAGGATGCCCACACCCGCCTGTGGGTCCCGGCTCGCCTCCCGGCCCCTCGGGCGCCCACCGCCCGGCGGCTGCGGCCCGGCGGCTGCGGCCCCGCAACGTGCGCAGGACCGGCGTCGCAGCCAGAAGACATAGGGCCACGGGCCCCAGCTAGGCCGGGCCCTCCATGCCGCGCTCTGGAGCCCACGCGCGGCCTGCTGTTGGCGCGGGCATCAACGCCCTCCCGAGCCGCGGGGTTGCGGTTTAAGCCTCCGGGCGGGCGGGCCCGTGGGGGCGGGGCTCGAGGACTTCTGCGCGCTCGCCGTGCGTCCGCACGCAGACCCGCCTCCCATGACGACGCGGCTTGAGGAGCAGCACGCAGACCCGCCTCCCATGACGACGCGGCCTGAGTAGCGGTGTCGGCAGCTTCGAGACTACGGCAGCGCGAAAGGTAGGAGGTGTGGAGAATTTGGGGTTTCCAAAAAGCGTTTGCTGACTGATCCAAACAAAAGTGAGACATGGTTGTATCGGCGCATTTTAAAAGTAGTTAAACTCCCGCAAAGTGTCTGTGCTCGCCCCGCCCAGGAGAGAGCGTGAACTCCGTGAGGGACGCAGGAAAGGCTGAGTGAACGTCTGCCTGTGGTCCCTTACGTGGTGCACGGGTGTGTGAATTTCTGCGGAGAGCTCTTAATTTCTGTCGTTTCTGCTGACTTGACACGGTGGTTGGCAAACGGTGACGTGTTCCGTGCATTCAGGACATGATCGTGGTTCCTAATAATCACTTTGTTTTGTACTGACACCTCCACAGAGAATTTACTACTGAATATCCACTTTACAGAAGAGAAACTGAGGCGTAGGAAGTGAAGTGACTGAGTAAGAGGAAGGACTCAGACATTTGGTGTTAGTAAATTAAGCCTGCAAGGAGGCCGTTAGCCTGCGGTGGCTCTAGCGATGCGGCCGCCTAGTTAAACCAACCAAAATCTAAGCCTGTCAACGCCTCAGGGTGACGAACAGCGCCGAGGACACCCAGTCACACACCACCAACTAGGCGTTAAAGCCATAGCAAATCACTCGTTTCCTTGCTTTGCTTCTGCCCTTTTAAAATAAACATCTCTGCAGCTCCTGTGGCTGGAGTGCTCCTCACCTCTTCCGCTTTGTGGTGCGTGAATTGAATCTATTTTTGCGCACATAAAGTGTTCAAATTTTAAATATGCCTCAGTTTGTCTTCTAAGATTGGCCGTAGAGGTTGGATTTGTGTCCAGTTTCTAGAGCAGTGGTCGTCCTCTGGTCAGGCCTTAGGCGTTACGTGTACAACGTTCCTCTTCTACCACCACCTTCTGGATGCCTCCACCCACTACCAGCTCCCACGCATCAGTTCCCCTAGAAGTGGTCAGCAATGGCTTTTACATGCAGCGTGCTCGCATTATAACATCGCAGACACTCCTCCATCCTCCAGCCAGCGTGTGAAGTGAAACATTACCATTCCTGTTGAAGAGTCTCTGGTGTGACCACTTTCCCAAACACAGCCACTCCCCAGCTGACCCTGGGTAACCACTCCTCTGAACTTGGTCTCCATCACTGGCATGGATGTCTTTCTATGTAGGCTACATGTTTAAGTATTCTTAAACTGCATATCGTATTCTATTTTGTTTTCTCTTGTTACTTGCTTTATTTAGTGTTATCTTTGCTAGGTTCATCCATGCTGACATGTAAAGGTCTGTCTAGTTCATGTACTTTCCTCGCTACGTAGGATTCCCATGTAGGGAAATACAATAATTTATATGTGCATTTTCCTGTTGATGGACATTTAAATTGTTTCGAATTTTAAGTATGATTTCTTTTTAAAAAAATTTTATATACTTTTTAAAGGTTACTTTACAGTTATTACAAAATATTGGCTATATTCCCTGTGTTGTACAATACCTCCTTGAGCCTGTCGTACACCCAGTAGTTTACATCTCTCACTTGCCCACCCCTGTATTGCCCCCTCCTCCCCCTCCGCACTGGCAACCATTAGTTTGTTCTCTCTATCGGTGACTCTCCTTCTTTTTTGTTATATTCATTCAATTGTTGTATGTTTTAGATTCCATATATAGGTGATATCCTACAGTGTTTCAGAGTTCAAAAGACTCTCACGACAGAAGCCAAAAGGTAAGAGCCATTTTACATTGATAAAAAGCATTTTAACTATGTAGAAGCAGGAAATGAAAAGAAAGAACTTTGCATTACATTTAATAAAAGCTTAGGGAGATCTTTGTGGTATATTAGTGAACTTATTTGTGGAAATTTAGCCATGTACATTGTGTTGGAGAGGCACCAAGAGTTCAAGAACTCTCACAATTTGAGTACACAATTGCCTTACTTGTAGGCATGGTGGCAGCCATTTACATAACAATGATTTGGAGGATGTTGTGTTAGTCAGCTCTTGCTGTGATAATGCTTTGGAACAAATCGACCCAAAACTCAGTTCCATAAACAAGAATTTATTTTTCTTGGACCTATTGGCTAGCTGCAGTGGCTCTCTTTTAGACCTCTAGATGGCTGGTTTTGCTCCGTGTTTTGGGTCAGTTTGAGGTCTGTAACACACATCTTCCTCTGGAGCCCAACTGTGAGGCCGCAGCTCCCAGGCCCTGTCTTCTCACAAAGTTCACTGAAACATAAGAGGTGAGCCCAACTGCACAAGCCCACTTAAGGCCTCTGCTGCTCATTGAAGGCCATCATGTCTGCTCACACTTCATTGGCCAAAACATGTCACAGATCTAAGCTGTATTTAGAATATGTGTATTTGTTTAAAGTTGGGTGCCCTCGCAGAAGAATATTGCATTTTGGACAGTGTTACCTTAGCATTTTCATTGGCATTTGCAAACGTGATAAACGCCGTGTGCACTTTTCCACCTTTGAGAACTTTCTGAATTGTGGGACCATTTCTATTGGAAAAGAGGAAGGTAGACTTTAGAACTCAACTCTAGTTATGGCATTGTTGGGAGAAGAATTAATGAGATAAGGTCAATACAAGTGAAAGATTTGGGATCACATATTCATCATTAACATTAGCATTCTACAGAACATTCCTGGAGAATTGTGATGCTTGCTTTATGTGATTTCTATCATAAATCATTAGTATTTGACCAAGACACTTCAGTGAAACATACATCATACAGCACATCGCATTTTAGTTTTTCCTACCACTCCACAACTTATCATCAATACTTCACCATAACTCAGAAACAGAAAAAGAAACTGAGTGAGTTCATTGTTAGCAGACGGGCTTCACAAGCAATACTAGTGGAAGTTCTTCAGATGATAGCAGACAGTAACTCAAGCCATAAAAACAAAACAAAGAATGCTGACTAGAGCAGTTGTGTAGGGAATTATAAAAGATACTGTAATTTCAAATTTCTTCTCCTTTCTTCTCTTAACTAATTTAAAAAGTAAGTGCCTAAACAATATGACTATATTTGGATTGTTCTCTATATAACATAAAAAAAATCATATATTTGATGATATGGCACAACGAAGGCAGTGAGAACGAAGCTGTGTTAGAATAAAAATGACAGTAGATCATAAGCTGAATCCGCAGGAAGAAAGGAAGAGAACCAGAAATGGTAAATAGATTAACCCGACAAACTCAAAAATATTTATTTGCTCAACTTTCTTCTCTAAGCTCTTTGAAAAAATAAGCTTGTGAGAAGTAATTATTATAATATGTTAAGTATGTAACATATATAAATGTAATAAAAACAAAAAAGAGGGGAAGGCATACAGCTCTATAAAAGTACAGTTTCTGTTTCTATCTGGAATGAACCTAGTAAAAATCTGAAGAGATTCTGAGATGTATTACATAAGCCCTAGTGCAGCCGTTACTCAAACAATGTGGTTAAAAATCATTAAAGGAATTACATGTTACAGTAGAAAATATCTAGTTACTATAAAAGGAAAATGGAGGAACAATAACAAAAAAACAAAAACATGAGACATGTAGAAAACCAAAAGTAAAATGATAGACATAAATAAATCCTACCATATCAATAATAAAAACTAAATGTAAATGAATTAAACAATACAATCAAAAGGCAGATATTGTCGAACTGGGTATTAAAAAATGTTTTCTATAGCAGGCACTGCTTGGATTCAAAAGTCTAATGTGTACAAAGTAAAAGGATGAAAAAATATACATCATGCAAATGGCAACCGTAAGCATTGCTGAAGTGGCTATACTAATACCAGAAAAAATAGACTTTAAAACAAACAAAAAAGTTACTAGCTATGAAAAGGGACATTTTATGATAAAGAAAGGGAAGATACAAAAATCTTTAACATATTTGCCCTGAATAAGGTAAAACCAAAGTACATGAAGAAGAAAATACCAAAATCCATGAAGAATTGAAGGAAGAAATAGATAATTGCACAACATTAGGTAGAGGCTTCAGTACTCCACAGTCAATAATGGATAGAACAGTTAGGCAGAAGGTCAACAACGATATAGAAGACTTGGACGAGACTATGAATTAACAAGACCTAATAAATGTTTACAGAACACTCAACCAAACAGTAAAATACTCATCCTGCTCAACTACATGTGAAACGTTTTCCAGCATAGATGACATGCTAGGCTGTAAGAGAAGAGATTGAAACCCACATACATTGCTGGTGGGAATGTAAAATGGTGCGGCCATTTTACAAAACAGCTTGAGAGTTCCTGCAAGTGTTAAACATAGAGTTACCCTGTGACCCAGCAGTTCCACTACTAAATATATACCTAAGAGAAATAAAAACTTATGTCTGCACAAAAGCTTCTACGTGAATGTTCATAGAAGCATATTTCTAAAAACAAAAGGTGGAAATAATTCGAATGACAACCGGATAAATGAATAAACAAAAT
>NW_021703622.1:0-1763 GCF_005190385.1 Monodon monoceros | reverse complement strand
CCGTCCCCTAACCCAAACCCTAACACTAACCCTTACTCGAATGCTTAACCTAACGCATCCTGTAATCCTAAACTGTACGCTAACACTAACCCATACCCTAACACGTATGCCTACCCTAAAACTTTGCTGTACACTAACCTGTACCCTAAACCATCCACGTCCCCTAATCCTAACCCTAAACCTATCACTTACCTGAAGCCTTACCCTATCCCGTCCCCTGATCCAAACGCGTACGCTAACACTAAACCATACCCTAACACGAATGCTCACCCTAAACCATTGTCATACCTTAACCTGTACCCTAAACCGTCCCCGTCCCAGTCAACTTATCCTAAGCCTAAACATTACCCTAATGTTACCCGAAGCCTTACACTAACCAGTCCCCTAACCTAAACTGTACACTAACACTAACCCATACCCTAACACGTACGCTCACCCTAAACCATTGTCGTACCCCAACCTGTACCCGAAACCATCCCTGTCCCCTAACCCTAACCCTAACCCTTACCCGATGCCTTACCCTAACGCATCCCGTAATCCTAAGCCGTACGATAAAACTAACCTGTACGCTAACACGTAGGCTCACCCTAAACCGTTGTCGTACACTAACCTGTACGCTAAACCATCCCCTTCCCCTAACACTAACCCTACCCTAAAGCCCTACCCTAACCCATCCCCTAATCCTAACCCATGCGCTAACACTAACCCATACCGTAACACGTACGCTCACCCTAACACATTGTCGTATCCTAACCTGTACCCTAAAACTTCCCCGTACCCTAACCCTAACTCTAACCCTAACCCTATCTCTAACACTTACCCGAATCCTTACATTAACCCGTACCCTGATCCTAACCTGTACTCTAACACTGACCCATACCCTAACATATATGCTCACCCTAAACCGTTGTCATACCCTAACCTGTATCCTAAACCGTCTCGGTCCCCGTCCTCGTCCCCTAAACCTAAACCTAACCCTAAACCTTACCCGAAGCCTTACACTAAGGCTAAGATGTACACTAACACTAACCCCTACGATAACACGTATGCTCACCCTAAACCGTTGTCCAACCCTAACTGTACCTTAAAGCATCCCTGTCCCCTAACAGTAACCCTAACCCTAAACCTTACCAGAAGCCTTACCCTAACCCATCCCCGAATCCTAACCTGTACACTAACACTAACCCATACCCTAACACGTACGCTCAACCTAAACCGTTGTCGTACCATAAACTGTACCCGAAACCGTCCCTGTCCCCTAAAGCTAACCCTAACCTTAACCCTAACACTTACCCAAAGCCTTACACAAACCCATCCTCTAATCCTAACCCGTATGCTAACACTAACCCATACCCTAACACTTACGCTCACCCTAAACCATTGTTGTACACTAACCTGTACCCTAAACCGTCCCTGTCCCGTAGCCCTAACCCTAACCCTAACCTAACTGTTACCCGAAGCCTTATCCTAACCCGAACCCTAATCCTAACACGTACGCTAACTCGAACCCCTACTTTAACACATACGCTCACATTAAACCACTGTCGAACCATAACCTGTACTCTAATTTTTCCCCATCCCCTAACCCTAACCCTAACACTAACCCTTACCCAAAGCCTTGCCCTAACACTTCCCTTAATCCTAACCTGTATGCTAACACTAACCCATACCCTAACACGTATGCTCACCCTAAACCGTTTTCTTACCCTAACCTGTACCCTAAACTGTCCCTGTCCCCGTTCCCTAACCTTTACCCTAACCCT
>NW_021703621.1:0-1016 GCF_005190385.1 Monodon monoceros | reverse complement strand
AACAGAGGGCCCATAGAATAAAAAAGGTGAGGAACCCCGCAGTTGGAAGCTCCAAGCAGGTGGCCCAGAGCACCGAGGCTATGGGATCCATGCCGGAGTGAACTCACAGTAGACGGCCCACATTCTGACACTGTGAGCAACCCAGCCGTTGGGACCTCAGAGCAGAAAGCCCACATCCCCATGGGGATGGGACCCTGGCAGGAGTGTACTCGCACGACAGGCCGCACATCAGAAAATTTTGGGAGCCCATGAGTTAGGGCCTGACGCCAGAGGGTCCTCATTACCGAGGGGAGGAGACTCCAAGCAGGCACCAACTCCCAACTGAGGGCGCACATCGCCAAGGTGACGTGTGACAGCCAGGCAGGAGTGACCTCACAGCAGAGGGCCCACCTCCCAGAAGTGTGAGGAATCCAGCCAGGATCAGACTCTCACCAGAGGGCCCCCATCACCAAGGGGACGGGAACCAGGCAGGAGTGTCCTCACACCAGTGGGGCCACATCAATAAAGGTGAGGAAACCGGCACAGGTGGCCTCAAACCAGAGGACCTACATCACAAAGGGGCTGGGAGTGAGTTAGGAAGGAGGAGCGTGAAAACACAGGACCCAAAGAATAGAAAAGGTAAGGAATCCAGCAGTAGGAACCTCCCAGCAGGCGGCTCAGAGCACAGAGTCTATGGGATCTAGGCCTGAGTGAACTAACACCAGAGAGCCAACATCATGAAACGGTGAACAACACAGGTGTTGGGACCTTAGAGCAAAAGGCCCACATGCCCATGGGGATGGGAACCTGGCAGGAGTGCCCTTGCACCACTTAGCACGTATCAGAAAATGTGGGAACCCAGCAGTTAGGGCCTGATGCCAGAGGGCCTCATCACCGAGGGGAGGAGGCTCCCAGCAGGCTCCAACTGCCACCAGAGGGCCGACGTCGCCAAGGCGGGGTGTGCCAGCCAGGCAAGAATGACCTCAGAGAAGAGGGCCCACCTCACAGAAGTGTGAGGAACCCAACCAGGATCAGAC
>NW_021703620.1:0-2267 GCF_005190385.1 Monodon monoceros | reverse complement strand
ACATGAAGGAGGCGAAGAGTGAGCGGTATGTATGTCAGAGGGAAGAATGAGAGAAAGTGGGACTTCCCTGGTGGTCCAGTGGGTAAGACTCCACTCTCCCAATGCAGGGGGCCCAGGTTCGATCCCCGATCGGGGAACTAAATTCCACATGCATGCCGCAGCTAAGAGTCTGTATGCGGCAACTAAGAAGTCCACACGCCCCAACGAAAGATCCCGTGTGCCGCGACTGAGAGCCGGCTCAGCCAAAAATTAAAAAAAAATTAAATAAATTTAAAAAATTAAAGAAGAATGGGAGAAGGAACAGCAAGTGCAAAGGCCCTGTGGCGGCAGTATGCCTGGTGGGATTGAGGAATAGCAGTGTGACTGGAATGGAATGATCAAAGGGGGAGAGTGGGAGGGGATGAGGTTTGAGTACAAGTGTAGGGGGCAAATTGTGTAGGATCTTGAAGACTACTAAGACTTTGGCTTTTACTCTGTGATTGAAATGGGGAGCCACCGGGGAGTTCCAAGCAGAAGAGGGACATGGATGGACTTTCATTTTAACGGTATCACACTGGCTGTTCGTGGGAAGATTGGATTAAAAGCAGAGGGTGGGGAGTGGAGGTGAGAGCAGAAGCAGGAATTCAGTTAAGAAGCTACTACAACAGTCCAGGCAAGAGATGTGGCGCCTTGGATCAGAATGGTAGCAGTGAAAGGTAGGGAGAAGTGGTATGATTCAATTTTCTTATTATGGAAAATTTCAAACATGAACAAAAGTAGAATAATACAATGAACCTCCATGTACCATCCCCCATCTTCAACAATTATCAACCTGTAGACAGTTTTTTAAATGTTTATTCAGGTCTTCTGCCCATTTTTATTTTTATTGGCCACCCGGCACGCGGGATCTTAGTTCCCCAACCAGGGATTGAACCCATGCCCCCTGCAGTAGAAGCACAGAGTCCTAACCACTGGACCACCAGGGAAGTCCCAACCTACAGACAATCTTGTTTCAATGATATCTCCATCCACATCTCCCCTCCTGTATTATTTGGAAGTGAATCCCAGACCTCATATCATTTCACTGGCTATATTTTGAGTATAAACAGGTCTTGCTAAAGGATAGAGTGTGATGTGAGAGAAAAATTAGAGTCAAGGACCACTCTAAGGCTTTTGGCCTTAGCACTGGAAGGATGGAATTGTCCTTAACTGAGAAGGGAAAGACTGGGCCAGGGCACAGTGTAGGCATGAAGGTCGGGAGCTCGGCTTTGGAAGCAAACTTGAGTGTCTAGTGAGATCCAAGTTGGCTAGGGAGTTGCATATTTGAGTCTGGATTTCAGGGACGAAGTCTGGGGTTGAGATACAAATTATCAGCATAGATATATTTAAAGCCATGAGTCTGGATGGGTTCACCAAGGGAGTGAGTATAGAGCAAGACAAGAAAAGGACCAGTGACTGGGCCCTGAAACACTTAATAGTATTAAGTGATTGGGGAGAGGCAAGCATCCGGCAAACAAGAATGCGAAGGAGTAGCCAGGGAGGTGGAAGAAAAATCAGCAGTGTGTTTTGATAGCCAAGTGGAAACATTGTTCTAGGAAAGAGAAAGTGATCCACTGGGTCACATATCAGGTGAATCTGCGCTGACTTTGTCCTGAGGGCAGTGGCAAATCAGAGGAGCGACCAGAGGTGAAATGACCATTCTGGAAAGATTGGTCTGGCTGCTTCTGTGGGGAGGATGGATTGCAGGGGCCAGGGGTAGATATGTAGGGAAACGTGTCAGGACACTGTACAGTGATCCAGGTGAGAGGGAAGGTGACCCGGACTTGGCCGGAGAAGGGATGGGATTCTAGGTTTACCTTGGGGGAAGGGTGAACAGGACTTGGTGACTACAGGTAGGAGGTGAGGGAAAAGACAGGATGGCTATCAGCTCTCTGGCTTGGGTACCTGGGTAATGGATGGAGGGTACTGTTAACAAAGGGAGGAAGATAAAAGGAGGAGTGGGAAGTGGGGAGGTCTACAAGGGTAGCTGTTTAAGCCAGAGAGCTTAAAAAAGTTGTCCACATTGCCTAATGCTTCCGATAAGTTCAGGAATATAGGTCTGAGAAGCACCCAAGAGGCTACTGGTGATCATTGTGGGTGAAATGTAAGGGAGAGCTGGGAGCAGAAGCCAGATTTTAGGTGCGGGGTTGAAGAGTAAGTTGGGTGAGGAGGATGGAGACCAGGAGTGTAGATAACACTTTGAAGAACTTTGTCGTCAAAGGGAGGAGAAAGACCAGGTGTTAGCTGGA
>NW_021703619.1:0-2688 GCF_005190385.1 Monodon monoceros | reverse complement strand
GAAGTCTCCTGAGGAGATGCCTTCACTGCCCTCCACATTATGTGAATGTGGGCCTCAGCACAATTCCAAAATATTGACTGCAGTGATTTGCTGTTGCTCATACATAGCTGGAATGGCTGTTGTCAACTTAGTGAATGTCAGTGATCTGCTGGCTCTGTTAAAGTCCCACCTAATGCAATATGAGTCAGAAACGTGACATGTCAGCTGGTACAGCAGGAAACGAGAACATACAGACATTCTGCTCTCAGGATTTGCATCTGGTAGGAACGATAGAGCCATTTCCAGGGATGGCTGTGAATTTTCCGTGCTTTCAAAGACTCTGTGGCCCCCAAATTTCTCCATCCCCAGGTCACCAAAAACACCAATGGTCCCAATCACTCAGTGGGAGGAGTTTGCATTCACTGAGTTATGACATTTTATGCCTTCCCCCGCCTCAGCTCCTGCCGCCTCTCTCCTGCTCTCCAGCCACTTTGCTAATCTGTGAGCCCCTTAAGGGTGCCCCCACCGCAGGTATTTGCATGTGTTGTCCCTCTGCCTAGAGTGATACTCTCACTCCCTTGTCCACAGCGCGCATTCGAAGACCATACTCCCAAGACGCCACCCTCTCCGACACAGCAGTCCTGTCACTGTCTAACCCCTTACTCTGCTTTTTCTCCTAGCCCTTATGACTGCTTGACTTGTTATGTCTCTCTTTATAATGAGAATATAAGCTCCAGGAGAACTGAAACTTTGCCTTTTTCACTGTTGTATCCCCAATTCCACAAACAGTGCCTGGTACACGGTAAGTGCTTAGCAAACATGTGCTGAATGAATGAGTTAAATAATAAGAGAGTGAGTGAACGGGCACTGAAATATATAGACACCATGTGAAGCTTTTGAGAAGAGGCTCTCTGAGAGATGGGACAAAGAAAAGATGCTCTCTGAGGTCTACAGGACTTAACATAGCTCTTTTTTAGGTAGAGGAGCCCGAACATTTAGGGCACGAGGATACTGGATGCCAGGATCCTAGAGAAATCCAGAAACCCGGCCACACAAATGTTGCATTTTCATTGAGTGGCACCTCCAACATGTTACCCATGCCCAACAGGGCTCAGTTCTGCCCTTCCTCTGTCCTCCCTGAAACTGCTTATCCCCCTAACACCTACCACTTGCTGAGGAACCTTGAGAAGGGTCTCACTATTACCCTGTAATCACTGCAGGTCAATGACAAGGAGCTTGGGAGGCATTTCAGTTTGAATGGCTGGTGAGCACAGCAGGATGAGCAAGGGCTGCTCCTCACCAGGATCTCTTTAACTCAGATCAGTGTCCATTCCACCTATCTCGGTAGCCAATTCATGCCAACTGTTTGTGCTTTCCTATTTACAGTGACGAAAGGTAACACAAACATTGGGGGAAAAGCAACTTCAAGACCCATATACGGTAACAATCTAATGACATAAATATCATGGTGAAGTTATTTCCAAATATCTGCAAAGGAATCCTTACACACACGGAAACTGAATTGGTGTAGTTAATCTCTACGAATAATTCACTGTGGCCAGGTAGTCAGACAGATCCATAACTGACGCTTTACATAAATGTTAGAGGAGTCCCAAGACCCGAACTCCAACCTCTACGAGTTACGTTTAAGTACAGGTTCTAAGTAATAATGGTAATAGGTAATATTTATTTAGCACAAATTATGTTTGCCCTGATCTGAACTTGTTATTTGCAAACTCTAACAGAGGTGCAATGTGGCTAAGAGCTCATTTTGCCTAAACTGGCAAGTGGAGAGCCATCGAAACCTGATTTGTTGAAAGACTACTAAACAAGTTGGTGTAGGAGTCTGAATAAAGGCTGGGCCCTCTGGCTGTTGACTGATTGTGAAATCTTTACCTTGCATTTGTAACACTGCAACAAGGACAAATACGACAAGGAGTGGAATTTGTAAATGGGTATGTGTGACCTTTTGTGCAAACATGCGGTAGATCATGAGCAAAAAAAGAAAAAAAAAACCCATCAGTTTCTACCGGCAAAAATCATTGGCAGGGCTTCCCTGGTGGCGCAGTGGTTGAGAGTCTGCCTGCCGATGCAGGGGACACAGGTTCGAATCCCGGTCCCGGAAGATCCCACATGCCGCGGAATGGCTGGGCCCGTGACCCATGGCCGCTGAGCCTGCACGTGCGGAGCCTGTGCTCCACAACGGGAGAGGCCAGAGCAGTGAGAGGCCTGCGTACCGCAAAAAAGAACAAAAAATGTTCAGTTTCTTACAAAAGTAAATATAGTCTCACCATACAATCCAGCAGTCACACTCTTTGGTATTTACTGAGATGCGCTGAAAACTTACATCCACACCAAAACCTGCACACAAATGTTTATAGTAGTTGTATTCATAATTGCAGAAAAAATTGGAATAAACCAAGAGGTCCTCCAGCATGTGAGTGGATCAATAAAGGGTCATACATCATAGAATGGAATATTATTCACCAATACAAGGAAATGAGCTATAAAACCACTAAACGTGGAGGAAACTTAAAGGCATATTACTACGTGAAAGAAGTCATCTGGAAAAGACAAAACTATGGAAGCAGTAAAATGATCAGTGGTTGTCGGTGGGGGGAGGGGGGGTGATTAGGCAGAGCACAGAGGATTTTAGGCAATGAATCTATTCTGTATGGTATTATAAGTGTAGATACATGTCATTATACA
>NW_021703618.1:17962-30561 GCF_005190385.1 Monodon monoceros | reverse complement strand
AAGCTTGTGTTTCCTTATTTATTTTCATTTTGGATGATCTGTCCATGAGTGAAAGTGGGGTGTGAAAGTCCCCTACTATGAATGTGTTACTGTCGATCTCCCCTTTTATGGTTGTTAGTATTTGCTTTATGTATTGAGGTGCTCCTATGTTGGGTGCATAAATATTTACAATTGTTATATCTTCTTCTTGGATCGATCCCTTGATCATTATGTAGTGTCCTTCTTTGTCTCTTTTAATAGTCCTTATTTTAAAGTCTATTTTGTCTGATATGGGAATTGCTACCGCAGCTTTCTTTTGGTTTCCATTTGCCTGGAATATCTTTTTCCATCCCCTTACTTTCAGTCTGTATTTGTCTCTAGGTCTGAAGTGTGTCTCTTGTAGACAGCATATATAAGGGTCTTGTTTTTGTATCCATTCAGCCAATCTGTGTCTTTTGGTGGGAGCATTTAGTCCATTTACATTTAAGGTAATTATCGATATGTATGTTCCTATTCCCATTTTCTAAATTGTTTTGGGTTCGTTATTATAGGTCTTTTCCTTCTCTTGTGTTTCTTGCCTAGAGAAGTTCCTTTAGCATTTGTTGTAAAGCTGGTTTGGTGGTGCTGAACTCTCTCAGCTTTTGCTTGTCTGTAAAGGTTTTAATTTCTCCATCAAATCTGAATGAGATCCTTGCTGGGTAGAGTAGTCTTGGTTGCATGTTTTTCTCCTTCATCACTTTCAGTATGTCCTGCCACTCGCTTCTGGCTTGCAGGGTTTCTGCTGAGAGATCAGCAGTTAACCTTATGGGGATTCCCTTGTGTGTTATTTGTTGTTTTTCCCTTGCTGCTTTTAATATGCTTTCTTTGTATTTAATTTTTGACAGTTTGATTAATATTTGTCTTGGCATATTTCTCCTTGTATTTATCCTGTATGGGACTCTCTGTGCTTCCTGGACTTGATTAACTATTTCCTTTCCCATATTAGGGAAGTTTTCAACTATAATCTCTTCAAATATTTTCTCAGTCCCTTTCTTTTTCTCTTCTTCTTCTGGGACCCCTATAATTCGAATGTTGGTGTGTATAATGTTGTCCCAGAGGTCTCTGAGACTGTCCTCAGTTCTTTTCATTCTTTTTTCTTTTTTCTGCTCTGCAGTAGTTATTTCCACTATTTTATCTTCCACGTCACTTATCCGTTCTTCTGCCTCAGTTATTCTGCTATTAATCCCATCTAGAGTACTTTTAATTTCATTTGTTGCATTGTTCATCATTGCTTGTTTCATCTTTATTTCTTCTAGGTCCTTGTTAACTGATTCTTGCATTTTGTCCATTCTATTTCCAAGATTTCGGATCATCCTTACTATCATTATTCTGAATTCTTTTTCAGGTAGACTGCCTATTTCCTCTTCATTTGTTAGGTCTGGTGCATTTTTATCTTGCTCCTTCATCTGCTGTGTATTTTTCTGTCTTCTCATTTTGCTTATCTTAATGTGTTTGGGGTCTCCTTTTTGCCGGCTGCACGTTCGTAGTTCCCGTTGTTTTTGATGTCTGTCTCCAGTGGCTAAGGTTGTTTCAGTGGGTTGTGTAGGCTTCCTGGTGGAGGGGACTAGTGCCTGTGTTGTGGTGGATGAGGCTGGATCTTGTCTCTCTAGTGGGCAGGTTCACGTCTGGTGGTGTGTTTTGGGGTGTCTGTGGCCTTATTATGATTTTAGGCAGCCTCTCTGCTAATGGGTGGGGTTGTGTTCGTGTTTTGCTAGTTGTTTGGCATAGGTTGTCCAGCACTGTGGCTTGCTGGTCGTTGAGTGAAGCTGGGTGCTGGTGTTAAGATGGAGGTCTCTGGGAGATTTCCGCCGTTTAATATTATGTGGAGCTGGGAGGTCTCTTGCGGACCAGTGTCCTGAAGTTGGCTCTCCTACCTCAGAGGCAGAGCCCTGACTCTTGGCTGGAGCACCAAGAGCCTTTCATCCACACGGCTCAGAATAAAAGGGAGAAAATGTAGAGAGAATTAGTAGAAGTGTGAGGAAAGAAAGAAGGAAAGGAGGAAAGGAAGGAAGGAAGAAGGAAGCAAAGAAGGAAAGAAAGGAGGGAGGGAGGAAGGAAGGAGGGAGGGAAAGAAGAAAAAAAGACAGAAAGAAGATATAGTAAAAATAAAATAAAGTATAATATAGTTATTGAATTAAAAAATATTTAGAAAAAAAAGTAACGGATAGAACCTTAGGACAAATGTTGGAAGCAAAGCTATACAGAGAAATTCTTACACAGAAGCATACACATACACCCTCACAAAAAGAGGTAAAGGGGGAAAAATCATAAATCTTGCTCTCAGAGACCACCTCCTCAATTTGGGGTGATTCGTTGTCTAAAGGAGGGAAGGAAGGAAGGAAAGAAAGAAAGAAAGAACGAGGGTAAAGTATAATAAAGTTATTACAATTAAAATTAATTATTAAGAAAAAAAATTTTTTTTAAAAAAACCATGGACGGATAGAGCCCTAGGACAAATGGTGGAAGCAAGACTATACAGAAAAGATCTCACACAGAAGCATACACGTACACATTCACAAAAAGAGGAAAAGGGAAAAAAATCATAGATCTCGCTCCTAAAGTCCACCTCTTCAATTTGGGATCATTCCTTGTCTATTCAGGTATTCCACAGATGCAGTGTATATCAAGTTGATTGTGGAGCTTTAATCTGCTGCTTCTGAGGCTGCTGGGAGAGATTTCCCTTTCTCTTCTTTGTTCTCACAGCTCACAGGAGCTCAGCTTTGGATTTGGCCCTGCCTCTGTGTGTATGTCGCTGGAGGGCGTCTGTTTTTTGCTCAGACAGGACGGGGTTAAAGGAGCCGCTGATTCGGGGGCTCCAGCTCACTCAGGCTGGGGGTGGAGGGGGGGAGGGAGGGGCACTGCGTGCGGGGCGGGCCTGCGGCGGCAGAGGCCGGCGTGACGTTGCTCCAGCCTGAGGCCCGCCCTGCGTTCTCCCGGGGAAGTTGTCCCTGGATCCCGGGAACCTGGCAGTGGCGGGCTGCACAGGCTCCACAGAAGAGGGGTGTGGAGAGTGACCTTTGCTCGCACACAGGCCCCTTGGTGGCGGCAGCAGTAGCCTTAGCATCTCCCGCCCGTCTCTGTGGTCCGCGCTTTTAGCCGTGGCTCGCGCCCGTCTCTGGGGTTCGCGCTTTTAGCCGTGGCTCGCACCCGTCTCTGGAGTTCCTTTAAGCAGCGCTCTTAAACCCCTCTCCTCGTGCACCAGGAAACAAAGAGGGAAGAAAAAGTCTCTTGCCTCTTCGGCAGGTGCAGACTTTTCCCGGACTCCCTCCCGGCTAGCCGTGGCGCACTAACCCCTTCAGGCTCTGTTCAAGCCGCCAACCCCAGTCCTCTCCCTGCGCTCCATCCGAAACCGAAACCCGAGCCTCAGCTCGCAGCCCCGCCCGCCCCGGCGGGGGAGCCAACAAGCCTCTCGGGCTGGTGAGTGCCTGTCGGCACTGATCCTCTGTGCGGGAATCTCCCCGCTTTGCCCTCCGCACCCGTCGCTGTGCACTCCTCCGCAGTCCCGAAGCTCCCCCCTCCCCCTCCCGCAGTCTCCGCCCGCGAAGGGGCTTCCTAGTGTGTGGAAACTTTTCCTCCTTCACAGCTCCCTCCCACTGGTGCAGGTGCCGTCCTTATTCTTTTGTCTCTGTTTTTTCTTTTTTTCTTTTGCCCTACCCAGGTATGTGGGGAGTTTCTTGCCTTTTGGGAGGTCTGCGGTTTTCTGCCAGCCTTCAGTAGGTGTTCTGTAGGAGTTTTTCCACGTGTAGATGTATTTCTGGTGTATCCGTGGGGAGGAAGGCGATCTCCGCGTCTTACTCTTCCGCCATCTTCAAGGTCCCTAAAACATTAAAATTTTAGAAAAAAAGTAAGACAAAAGTGTCATGACATTGGATATGGCAATTATTTCTTGGATATGACACCAATGGCAGAAGTAACAAAAGAATAATAGACAAATAGGATGTCATGAACTTTTTAAAAAGTTGTGTATCAAAAGACACTATCAACAGAATAAAAAGAATGGGAGAAATATTTGCAAATCATATATACAATAAAGGATTAGTATCTGGAATATATAGAGAATTCCTAAAACTCAACAAACAAAACCCAAACAAACCGAATCAAAAACGGTCACAGGACTTGAATTGACATTTCTCCAGAGAAGAGGTACAAATAGCCAAGAAGCCTATGAAAAGATGCTCAACATCACTGAAAATTAGAGAAATGAAACTCAAAAGCAAAATGAGATATCACCTCAAACTCATTAGGTTGACTGTTATTATTATTATTTTGCGGTACGCGGGCCTCTCACTGTTGTGGCCTCTCCCGTTTTGGAGCACAGGCTCTGGACACGCAGGCTCAGCGGCCATGGCTCACAGGCCTAGCCGCTCCGCGGCATGTGGGATCTTCCCGGACCAGGGCACGAACCCGTGTCCCCTGCATCGGCAGGCGGACTCTCAACCACTGCGCCACCAGGGAAGCCCCGACTATTATTATTATTTTTTAATTAAAGGAAAATAAATGTTGACGAGGATGTGGAGCAATTGGAACCCTTGTGCACTGTTGTTGTGTGAAATGGTACAGCCACTGTGGAAAACAGTATGGCAGTTCCTCAAAAAATGGAATTAACATATTATTCAGCAATCACACTGCTGGGTATAGACTCAGAAGAACTGAAAGCAAAATCTCAAAGAAATATTTACACAGCCATGTTTATTGCAGCATTATTCACAATAGCCAAAATGTGGAAGCAATCCAAATGTTCATCAATGGATAATGGATAAAGAAAATGTGGTATATACATGCAATGCAACATTATTCCACCGTTAAAAAGAAGAAAATCCTGTCATATGCTTTAACATGAATGAAATTGAGGACATTATGCTAAGTGAGATAAGCCAGTCAGAAAAAGCAAATACTATATGATTCTACTTAAAGTGTCTAAAGTAGGCAAATTCATGAAAATAGAAAGAACGATAGTACTTACCAAGGGTTTGGAGGAGGAAAGAATGGGGAGTTTTTGTTCAATGGATGTTGAGATTCAGTTTTGCAAGATGAAATTGTTCTGATCTGTTGAACAATAATGTGAATATATTTAATACTACTGAACTATGCACTTAAAAATGGTCAAGAAGGTAAATTTTATGTTTTTTCCCCACAATTTAAAAATTAAATAAAGAAGAAATACTCTCCAAAGAAATTTCCACTTTTCCTTTTTTTGGTCCAGAGTTGAGCTCAATTTATCACCCCTACTACAAAGACCCCTTTTTAGTAGCCCCTCTTTAACAAAATCTGTCTCACCATTCTTTAAAAAAATTTTGACCATATATATGTGTAAATTTACTTCTGAGCTCTCTATTTTGTTTCATTAGTCTATATGTCTTTCTTAATGTCAGTATCATGATTACTATAGTTTTGTAATAAAGTTTAACTCAAGATGTCTTGATTGATGCTTCTGGCTTTGTTCTTTTTTCTCAAAATTGCTTTAGCTATTCAGGGTCTTTTGTAGATTCACATGCATTTTAGCATTCTTTTTTCTATTTCTGTAAAAAATGCCATTGAGATTTTTTTGGGGATAAGATTGAACCTGTACATCACTTTGGGTAGTGTGTAAGTTTAAACAATATTAATTCTTCCAATCCGGGAACATGGGATGTAATTCCATTTACTCATGTCTTCAAAATTCTCATTTTTTTGGTAGTTTTATGCATACAAGTTTTTTCCTCTTTAAGTTTATTCCTAAGTATTCTATTTATCCTCATGCTATTGTAAATAGGATTGTTTTCCGAATTTCCTTTTCAGACAGTTGGTTGTTATTGTATAGACATGCAACGGATTTAATTTTTTTAATTTTGATAAAATAAACTTAACATAAAAGTTACCATCTTAAACATTTTTAAGTGCACAATTCAGTGGTATTAAATACATCATTCACATTGTTGATCATCCGTCACCACCATCCATCCTCATAACCCTTGTTATCTTGTAAAACTGAAACTCTATACCCATTAAACAATAACTTCCCATTTGTCATTCCCCCATCCCATGGTAACCACCATTACACATTCTGTCTTTATGAATTTGACTACTTTAAGTACCTCATATAAGTAGAATCATACAGTATTTGTCTTTTTGTGACTGGCTTATTTCACTTAAGTAATGCCCTCAATGTTCATCCATATCGTAGGATATTGCAGAATTGCCCTCATTTTAAGGTTGAATAATACTCCATTGTATGTACAATCACATTTTGCTTATCCATACATTCTGCAGGGAACTTGGATTTCTTTCATATTTCACCTATTTTGGATAATGCTGCTATAGGTATAAAATATCTCTTCAAGACCTTGCTTTTAATTCCTTTGGGTATATACCCAGAAGTGGAATTCCTTGATCATATGGTAATTTGATTTTTAATTTTTGAGGAACTGCCATACTGTTTTCCACAATGACTGTACCATTTACATTCACATCAACAGTGCATAAGGTTTCAAATTTCTCCACATCCATGTCAACATTTGTAGTTTTTTGATAGTAGCCATCCAAGTGGGCGTGAGGTGATAGCTCATTGCATTTTTTATTTTAATGCCCTCAAAGATTAGTGATGTTGTGCATCTTTTCTTGTGATTTACAATGTAATATTAGCTTCAGATGTACAACATAGGGATTAGATAATTATATGGATTATAGTCCATTCAAATTTATTATAAAATATTGGCTATATTCTCTCTGCTATACATTACATTCTTGTATCTTATTTATCTTACACCTAGTAGTTTATACCTCTTAAGCCCCTCCCCTTATCTTGCCCCTTCTCCTTCTTCCAACTGGTAGCCACATGTTTGTTCTCTATACCTATGAGTCTGTCTTTCTTTTGCTATAATCATTCGTTTTATTTTTAAAATCCCACATATAAATGAAAATAGACAGTATTTGTTTTTCTTTGTCTGACTTACTTCACTAAGCATAATACCCTCCAAGTCCATCCATGTTGTTGCAAATGGCAAAATTTCATTCTTTTTTAAGGCTGAGTAATATTCCATTGTGTGTGTATGTGTATATATATATATATATATATATATATATATATACACACACACACAGATATATATATATACTGCATCTTTTTTATCCATTCACCTGTTGTTTTTAAATTGAAGTATAGTCGATTTACAATGTCCTGGGTGTACAGCAAAGTGATTCAGTTATATATATATATATATATATATATACACACATACACACACATATGTATACACATATATTTTCTTTTTCAGATTATTTTCCATTATAAGTTTTTACAAGATAGTGAATGTAGCTCCCTGTGATATACAGTAGGTACTTGTTGTTTATATATTTTATATATAATAGTATGTATCTGTTAATCCCAACTTCCCAATTTATCCGTCCCCCTCTTTCCCCTTTGAAAACCATAAGTTTGTTTTCTATGTCTGTGAGTCTATTTGTTTGGTAAATAAGTTCATTTGTATCATTTTTTAGATTCCACATATAAGTTATACCATACATTTGTCTTTCCCTGTCTGACTTACTTCACTTGGTGTGAATCTCTACGTCCATTCATGTCACTGCAAATGGCAGTATTTCATTCTTTTTTATGGTTGAGTAATATTCTATTATATAAATGTATGTGTACATATATATATTCACACACATAAATACCACATCTTCTTTATCCATTCATCTGTCAAAGGACATTTAGGTGCTTCCATGCCTTGGTTATTGTAAATAGTGCTGCTATGAACATTAGGGTGCATTATCTTTTTGAATTAGAGTTTTCATCTTTCCCATATATATGCCCAGGAGTGGGTTTGCTGGATCTATGGCAACTCTGTTTTTAGATTTTTAAGGAACCTCCACATTGTTCTCCATATTGCCTGTACCAATTTACATTCCCACCAACAGTTTATGAGGGTTCAGTTTTATCCACACTCTCTCTACCCATTCATTTGTTGATAGACCCTTAGCTTGCTTCCATAACTTAGCTATTGTGAATAATGCTGCTATGAACATAGGGGTGCATATAACTTTTCTAATTAGTGATTTTTTTAAATATATACCTAGGAGTGAAATTGCTGCTTCATATGCTTTTTCTACTTCTAATTTTTTTTACATATTTATTGGAGTATAATTGTTTTATAATGTTATGTTAGTTTCTGCTGTATAACAAAGTGAATCATATATATGTATACATATATCCCCATATACCCTCTTTCTTGAGGCTCCCTCGCACCCTCCCTATTCCACCCCTCTAGGTGGTCACAAAGCACCGAGCTGATCACCCTGTGCTATGCAGCTGCTTCCCACTAGCTATCTATTTTACATTTGGTAGTGTATATATGTCAATGTTACTCTCTCACTTCGACCCATCTTCCCCTTCAGCACCACCCATGACCTGAAGTAAATTCTCCACCTCTGCGTCATTATTCCTGTCTTGCCACTAGTACACCCAAGTATATGTGTTACCATACAGTATTTGTTTTTCTCTTTCTGACTTACTTCACTCTGTATGACAGACTCTAGGTCCATCCACCTCACTACAAATAAGTCAATTTCGTTTCTTTATATGGCTGGGTAGTATTCTATTGTGTATATGTGCTACAGCTTCTTTATGCATTCATCTTTCGATGAACACTTAGGTTGTTCCCATGTCCTGACTATTGTAAATAGTGCTGCAATGAACATTGTGGTACATGTCTCTTTTTGAATTATGGTTTTCTCAGGGTATATGCCGGGTAGTGGGATTGCTGGGTCATATGGCAGTTCTATTTTTAGTTTTTAAGGAGCCTCCATACTCTTCTCCATAGTGGCTGTATCTGTTTACATTCCCACCAAAAGGAAAAGAGGGTTCCATTTTCTCCACACCCTCTCCAGCATTTATCGTTAGTAGATTTTTTTGATGATGGCCATTCTGAATGCTGTTAGGTGATACCTCATTGTGCTTTTGATTTACATTTCTCTAATGATTAGTGATATTGAGCATTCTTTCATGTGTTTGTTGGCAATCTGTATATATTCTTTGGAGAAATGTCTATTTAGGTCTTCTGTCCATTTTTGGATTGGGTTGTTTGTTTCTTTCATATTGAGCTGCATGAGCTGCTTGTATATTTAGGAGATTAATCCTTTGTCAGTTGCTTCATTTGCAAATATTTACTCCTAATCCAAACATGGTCTCCTCATCTTGTTTATGGTTTCCTTTGCTGTGCAAAAGCTTTTACGTTTCCCTAGGTCCCATTTGTTTTTTTTTCTTTTTATTTGCATTACTCTAGGAGCTGGTCAAAAAGGATCTTGCTGTGATTTATGTCATAAAGTGTTCTGCCTATGTTTTCCTCTAAGAGTTTTATAGTGTCTGGTCTTACATTTAGGTCTTTAATCCATTTTGAGTTTATTTTTGTGTATGGTGTTAAGAAGTGTTCTAATTTCATTCTTTTACATGTAGCTGTCCAGTTTTCCCAGCACAAATTATTTAAGAGGCTGTCTTTTCTCCATTGTAAGTTCTTGCCTCCTTTGTCAAAGATCAGGTGACCATATGGGCGTGGGTTTATCTCGGGGTTTTCTAACCTGTTCCCCTGGTTTATGTTTCTGTTTTTCTTCGAGTACCATACTGACTTGATTATTGTAGCTTAGTAGTATAGTCCGAAGTCAGGGAGCCTGATTCTTCCAGCTCTGTTTTCCTTTCTCAAGATTGCTCTTGCGCTGCATGGGTGGAACCCAGGACACGCAGATCCAATATTGCATGGTTCAAGTTCTTCTCCCTAAGAATGGCGGCTTCCACAGCATCCTGGGTTTTACCACACTCAGCTTGAGATGGCTTCCGCACATCCTGGAAGAGGGCGTAGCCACAGCACTACTTTTGCATTATCAAGAGACGCTGGGCACCCTCACACTTCTCCTCAGCCAGTTGGCAAAAAATGTGGCCCACACTGTCCAGAGTCCCATTGTTGCTGTTGAAATAGAAGCTCAGAGAGAGTGGCTGGAGAACCCTTTGAGAATCTAAGTCAGAAGAATAAAGTGACTTCACTGTCTTCCCCTTCAACATAGTTGAAGCTGAAGTTCTTAAAACGCTGCTGTGTGGAAGAAAGGCTCTTGGTTCTGCAGCCAGTAGTCAGTGCTGTGCCTCTGAGGTGGGAGAGACAACTTCAGGACACTGGTCCACAAGAGACCTCTCAGCTCCACATAATATCAAATGGCAAAAATCTCCCAGAGATCTCCATCTCAACACCAGCACCCAGCTACACTCAACGACCAGCAAGCTACAGTGCTGGACATCCTATAAACAACAACTACCAGGACAGGAACACAACCCCATTCAATAGCATAGAGGCTGCCTAAAATCATAATAAGTCCACAGACACCCCAAAACACACCTCCAGACATGGACCTGGCAACCAGAAAGACAAGATGCAGCATCATCCACCAGAACACAGGCACTAGTCCCCTCCACCAGGAAGCCTACACAACCCACTGAAACAACTTTAGTCACTGGAGACAGATACCAAAAACAACGGGAACTACGAACCCGCAGCCTGCAAAAAGGAGACCACAAACACAGTAAGATAAGCAGAATGAGAAGACACAAAAACACACAGCAGATGAAGGAGCAAGATAAAAACACACCAGACCTAACAAATGAAAGGAAATAGGCAGTCTACCTGAAAAAGAGTTCAGAATAATGATAGTAAAGATGATCCAAAATCTTGGAGATAGAATAAACAAAATGCAAGAAACATTTAACAATGACCTAGAAGAACAAAAGATGAAACAAACAATGCTGAACAACACAATAAATGAAATAGAAAATACTCTAGATGGGATCAATAGCAAAGTAACTGAGGCAGAAGAACGGATAAGTGACCTGGAAGATAAAATAGTGGAAATAACTACTGCAGAGCAAAATAAAGAAAAAAGAATGAAAAGAACTGAGGACAGTATCAGAGACCTCTGGGACAACATTAAACGCATGAACATTCGAATTATAGGGGTTCCAGAAGAAGAAGAGAAAAGGAGAGGGACTGATAAAATATTTGAAGAGATTATAGTTGAAAACTTCCCTAATATGGGCAAGGAAATAGTTAATCAAGTCCAGGAAGCAGAAAGAGTCCCATACAGGATAAATCCAAGGAGAAACATGACAAGACACATATTAATGAAACTGTCAAAAATTAAATACAAAGAAAACATATTAAAAGCAGCAAGGGAAAAACAACAAATAACACACAAGGGAATCCCCATAAGGTTAACAGCTGATCTTTCAGCAGAAACTCTGCAAGCCACAAGGGACTGGCAGGACATATTTTGAGTGATGGAGAAAAACCTGCAACCAAGATTACTCTACCCAGCAAGGATCTCATTCAGATTTGATGGAGAAATTAAAACCTTTACAGACAAGCAAAAGCTGAGAGAGTTCAGCACCACCAAACCAGCTCTACAACAACTGGTAAAGGAACTTCTCTAGGAAAGAAACACAAGAGAATGAAAAGACCTACGATAACAAACCCAAAACAATTAAGAAAATGGGAATAGGAACATACATATCGATAATTACCTTAAATGTAAATGGACTAAATGCTCCCACCAAAAGACACAGATTGGCTGAATGGATACAAAAACAAGATGCATATATTTGCTGTCTACAAGAGACCCACTTCAAACCTAGAGAAACATACAGACTGAAAGTAAGGGGATGGAAAAAGATATTTCATGCAAATGGAAACCAAAAGAAAGCTGGAGTAGCAATTCTAATATCAGACAAAATAGACTTTAAAATAAAGACTATTAGAAGAGACAGAGAAGAACACTACATAATGAACAAGGGATCGATCAAAGAAGATATAAAAATTGTAAATATTTATGCACCCACCATAGGAGCACCTGAATACATAAGGCAAATACTAACAGCCATAAAAGGGGAAATTGACAGTAACACATTCATAGTAGGGGATTTTAACACCCCACTTTCACCAATGGGCAGATCGTCCAAAATGAAAATAAGTAAGGAAACACAAGCTTTAAATGATACATTAAACAAGATGGACTTAATTGATATTTCTAGGACATTCCATCCAAAAACAACAGAATACACATTTTTCTCAAGTGCTCATGGAACATTCTCCAGGATAGATCATATCTTGGGTCACAAATCAAGTTTTGGTAAATTTAAGAAAATTGAAATTGTATCAAGTATCTTTTCCGACCACAACGCTATGAGACTAGATATCAATTACAGGAAAAGACCTGTAAAAAATACAATCACATGGAGGCTAAGCAATACACTACTTAATAACGAAGTGGTCACTGAAGAAATCAAAGAGAAATTAAAAAAACACCTAGAAACAAATGACAATGGAGACACAATGACCCAAAATCTATGGGATGCAGCACAAGCAGTTGTAAGAGGGAAGTTTATAGCAATACAATCCTACCTTAAGAAACAGGAAACATCTCGAATAAACAACCTAACCTTGCACATAAAACAATTAGAGAAAGAAAAACAAAAAAAAACCCAAAGTTAGCAGAAGGAAAGAAATCATAAAAATCAGATCAGAAATAAATGAAAAAGAAATGAAGGAAACGATAGCAAAGATCAA
>NW_021703618.1:16144-17862 GCF_005190385.1 Monodon monoceros | reverse complement strand
ATAACAATTGTAAATATTTATGCACCCAACATAGGAGCACCTCAATACATAAAGCAAATACTAACAACCATAAAAGGGGAGATCGACAGTAACACATTCATAGTAGGGGACTTTCACACCCCACTTTCACTCATGGACAGATCATCCAAAATGAAAATAAATAAGGAAACACAAGCTTAAATGATACATCAAACAAGATGGACTTAATTGATATTTATAGGACACTCCATCCAAAAACAACAGAATACACATTTTTCTCAAGTGCTCATGGAACATTCTCCAGGATAGATCATATCTTGGGTCACAAATCAAGCCTTGGTAAATTTAAGAAAATTGAAATTACATCAAGTATCTTTTCTGACCACAACGCCATGAGACTAGATATCAATTACAGGAAAAGATCTGTAAAAAATAAAAACACATGGAGGCTAAACAATACACTACTTAATAATGAAGTGATCACTGAAGAAATCAAAGAGTAAATTAAAAAATACCTAGAAACAAATGACAATGGAGACACAACGACCCAAAACCTATGGGATGCAGCTAAAGCAGTTCTAAGGGGGAAGTTCATAGCAATACAAGCCCACCTTAAGAAGCAGGAAACATCTAGAATAAACAACCTAACCTTGCACATAAAGCAATTAGAGAAAGAAGAACAACAAAACCCCAAAGCTAGCAGAAGGAAAGAAATCATAAAAATCAGATCAGAAATAAATGAAAAAGAAATGAAGGAAACGATACCAAAGATCAATAAAACTAAAAGCTGGTTCTTTGAGAAGATAAACAAAATAGATAAACCACTAGCCAGACTCATCAAGAAAAAAAGGGAGAAGACTCAAATCAATAGAATTAGAAATGAAAAAGGAGAAGTAACAACTGACACTGCAGAAATAAAAAACATCATGAGATATTACTACAAGCAACTCTATCACAATAAAATGGACAATCTGGAAGAAATGGACAAATTCTTAGAAATGCACAACCTGCCAAGACTGAATCAGGAAGAAACAGAAAATATCAACAGACCAATCACAAGCACTGAAATTGAAACTGTGATTAAAAATCTTCCAACAAACAAAAGCCCAGGACCAGATGGCTTCACAGGTGAATTCTATCAAACGTTTAGAGAAGAGCTAACACCTATCCTTCTCAAACTCTTCCAAAATATAGCAGAGGGAGGAACACTCCCAAATTCCTTCTACGAGGCCACCATCACCTTGATACCAAAACCAGACAAGGATGTCACAAAGAAAGAAAACTACAGGCCAATATCACTGATGAATATAGATGCAAAAATCCTCAACAAAATACTAGCAAACAGAATCCAACAGCACATTAAAAGGATCATACACCAAGGTCAAGTGGGGTTTATTCCAGGAATGCAAGGATTCTTCAATATACGCAAATCTATCAATGTGATAAACCGTATTAACAAATTGTAGGAGAAAAACCATATGATCATCTCAATAGATGCATAGAAAGCTTTCGACAAAATTCAACACCCATTTATGATAAAAACCCTGCAGAAAGTAGGCATAGAGGGAACTTTCCTCAACATAATAAAGGCCATATATGACAAGCCCACAGCAAACATCATCCTCAATGGTGAAAAACTGAAAGCATTTCCACTAAGATCAGGAGCAAGACAAGGTTGCCCACTCTCACCACTCTTATTCAACATAGTTTTGGAAGTTTTAGCCACAGCAATCAGAGAA
>NW_021703618.1:0-16044 GCF_005190385.1 Monodon monoceros | reverse complement strand
GTGACAGCCTGGAGGGGTGGGATAGGGAGAGTGGGAGGGAGGGAGACACAAGAGGGGAGACTTATGGGAACATATGTATATGTATAACTGATTCACTTTGTTATAAAGCAGAAACTAACACACCATTGTAAAGCAATTATACCCCAATAAAGATGTTAAAAAAAAATTTACTGTTTTAGGTCTTACATTTATATCCTTGATTCATCTTGAGTTATTTTTTGCATAAGGTGTTAGGTAAGAGTCCAACTGAATTCTTTTGCTTATGGATATCCAATTTTCTTAGAACCATTTGTTGAAAAGACTGTTCTTTTCTCATTGAAACCCTTGACAAAAATCCTTTGACCATATATGGAAGGGTTTACTTCTGGGTTCTATGTTCTATTCCTTTGGTCTGTATGTTTGTCTTTATACCAATACTACACTGCTATGATTACTGTGGCTTTATAGTAAGTTTTGAAGTAGTCCAGTTTTGTTCTTCTTTTTCAAGATTGTTTTGACTATTCTGGGTCCCTTGAGATTTCATATGAATTTTTGAACGGATTTTTCTATTTCTGAAAAAATGTCATTAAGATTTTGATAGGTATTGCATTGAATCTGTAGACCACTTTATGTAGTATTGGTATTTTAATAGTATTAAGTCTTCTAATCCGTAAACATGGAATGTCTCCATTTATTTAGATCTTTATTTTATCTCAGCAATATTTTGTAGTTTTAATTGTACAAGACTTTCTCTTCCTTAGTTAAGTTAATTCCTAAATATTTTATTCTTTTTGATGCTATTGTAAATGGAATTGTTTTGCAATTTCCTTTGGTAAAGATGGTTCATTGCTTGTGTGTAGAAATGCAACTGATATTTTGTGCATTGACTTTGTATCCTGATATTTTGCTGAATTCATTTATAGTTCTAATAGATTCTTGTATAATCTTTAGGGTTTTCTACATATAAAACCATGTAATCTTCAAAAAAGAAGAGTTTCACCTCCTCCTTTCCAATTTGGATGACTTTTATGTTTTTCCTTGCCTAATTGCTCAGGCTAGAACATTTAGTACTATGTCAAATACATGTGGTGAAAGTGAGCAACTATGTCTTGTTCCTGATCTTGGAGGACATGCTTCAGTCTTTCACCATTGAGTATGATGTTCACTGGTGGCTTTTCATATATGGCTTTTATTATGTTGAGATAGAAAATGCTATTTCTATACCTATTGAAATTATGAATAGATAATTCCAGTCAACAGCAGCAGAATACACATCCTTCTCAAGTGCACACAGAACACTCTCCAGGTTAGATCATATGTTACGTGACAAAGCAAGTCTAAAGAAATTCAAAATAATAGAAATTATGCCAATATCTTTTCTCACCACAATGGTATAAAAGTAGAAATCAATAACAGGAGGAAAATTGGAAATTCAAAAATACATAGAAACTAAAAACACAGTATTGAACAACCAATGTTTTAAGGAAGAAATCAAAAGGCAACTCAAAAATTATCTTGATTATTGTTTTCAAAATGATATTTAAAGGCCCATTTTGTGTCCTGGAGGTCCATGCATATAGATGTGGGATCCTGTGTTGCCTTCCTCCAGGCTTAGAAAGTTGAACTTGGAACTGTCTTAGAAATCATTCACCTCTTGTGAGCCATTTCTTTCTTAGCTTCAATTTCTTCATTAATAAGATAAGGGGCAGACTAAATTAAGGGTTCCTACTTTTTTGGAGTAGGAGGACTGTTTATGAATGCAAAATATCTTACAGATGCAGTTGATTTTGATGTTCATATTTTTAGAGAATATATAATGACAAAAAGTTTCTAGGAGGTTCAGTGATTCTTTTAAGTAAACTTACATTTTGTCAATGAAAAAATAGTCTTAAAACAAACAAAAATGGAATAACAATATACTGAAAATATGGGACAAACCAAAAGCAGTTCTAATAGGGAAGTTTATAGTGAAAATTGCCTACATTAAGAAAAAAGAAAGACCACAAATAAACAACTTAACTTTACATCTCAAAAAACTAGAAAAAGAAGAAAAAATTAAGTCCAAAATTAGCAGAAAGAAGGAAATAATAAATATCGGAGCAGACATAATTAAAATTAATAATAGGAAAAAAATATTAACAAAACTAAGAGTTGGTTCTTTAAAAAAGAAAACAAAATTGACAATCTGTTAGCTAAACTAATCAAGAAAAATGGGAGTGGACTCAAATAAAATTATAATTAAAGAGGAGACATTGTGGGCTTCCCTGGTGGTGCAGGGAAGAATCTGCCTGCCAATGCAGGGGACATGGGTTCAAGCCCTGGTCTGGGAAGATGCCACATGCCACAGGGCAACTAGGCCCATGAGCCACAACTACTGAGCCTGCGCATCTGGAGCCTGTGCCCCACAACAAAAGAGGCCGCTACGGTGAAAGGCCTGCACACTGTGATGAAGAGTGGCACCCACTTGCCACAACTAGAGAAAGCCCTCACACAGAAATGAAGACCCAACACAGCCAAAAATAAATAAATAAAAAAGAGGTGACATTGCAACTGAAACCACAGAAATACAAAGGATAAAAGAGAATATTATAAACAATTATACACCAGAAGATTGAACAACCTAGAAGAAATTGATAAATTCCTAGAAAGTTATAGCTACCAAGACTAAACCATGAAGAAACACAAAATCTAAACAAACTAGTAATGAGTAACAAGATTGAATCAGTAAACAAAAGCATCCCAACAAAGAAAAGCCTATAACCAGATGGTTTCACTGATGAATTCTTCCCAACATTTAAAGAAGAATCATATTAACCCTTTTCAAGCTGTTGAGAAGAAAATGAAGAGGAGGGAACACTTCCTAACTCATTTTATAAGGCCAGCATCACCTGATATCAAAGCCAGATAAGGACACTAAAAGAAAATTATAGGCTATAATCTCTGATGAATATAGATACAAAAATTCTCAACAAAATAATAACAAATAGAATTCAACATTACACTAAAAGATCATGCACATGATCAAGTGGGATTTATCCCTGGGATGCAAGGGTGGTTCAACATACACAAATCAATAAGTGCAATACACCACATAAACAAAATGAAGGATAAAAACCATATAATCATCTCAATAGGTGCAGAAAAAGCATTTGACAAAATACATCTTCCATTATTAAAAACTCTCAACATATTGAGTGTGGAATGAATCTACCTCAACATAATAAAGGCCATATATAACGAGCTCACAGTTGACATCATACTCAAAGGTGAAAGATCGAAAGCTTTTTCTTTAAGATCAGATGGTACCCACTCTCACCACACATATGCAGGAAAGTACTGGAATTCAGAGCCAGAACAATAAAGCAAGAAAGAATTAAAAGGCATCCAAATAGAAAAAGAGGAAGTAAAATTGTTTCTGTTTACAGAAGACATAATCTTGTATATGTAAAATGTACCTTACTTATAGGCAATAATAAAGAAGCCACCAAAAAAACTGTTAGAACTAATGACTGAATTCAGTAAAGTTGCAGGATACAAAATCAGCACACAAAACATAGGCATACTTCTATACACTAAAAACAAACTATCTGAAAGAGAAGTAAAGAAAAAAATCCCATTTTCAATAGCATTAAAAACAATAAAATGTTCAGGAATAAATTTATTCAAGGCAGTGAAAAATCTGTACAATAAAAACTATGACATTGATGAAAGAAATTGAAGAAGACACAAATAAATGGAAAGATAATTTGTGTTCATAGAATGAAAATTAATATTCTTATAATGTCCACACTATCCACAGTCATCTACATTTCCAACACAATCCCTATGAAAATTCCAATGGTATTTTTCCCAGAAATAGAAAAAACAAAGATAAAATATGTATTTAATCACAGAAGACCTCAAACAGCCAAAGCAATCCTGAGAAAGAAGAACAAAACTGGAGGCATCACACTTCCTGATTTCAAACTATGTTATAAAGCTACATTAATCAAAACTGTATAATACTGGCACAAAAATAGCTACAGAGACCAATGGGAAAGAACTGAGATCCCAGACATAAAGCCATGAATATAGAGTCAACATATTTGGGGGAAAGGGATAAGTTAGGAGGTTGGGATTAACATATACACACTACTATATATAAAATAGATAATCAACAAGGACCCACTGTATAGTACAGGGAAGTCTATTCAATGTTCTGTAATATTCTGTATATGGGAAAAGAATCTGAAAAACAATGGATATATGTATATGTACAAGTGAATCACTTCACTGTACACCTGAAACTAACACAACATTTTAAATCAAGTATACTCTAATATAAAATAAAAATTTAATTTAATTTAAAAAACCATACTTGACAAAGGAGCCAATAATACTCATGAAGAATGAATAGTTTCTTCAATAAATAGTGATGGGAAAACTGGATATTTACATGCAAAAGAGTGCAATTGGCCCCTATTTTACACCACTCACAAAAATTAATTCAAAATGGATTAAATACTTAAATGTAAGAACTGAAACCATAAAACTCCTAGAAAAAGTAAAGGAAAAATCTCCTTGACATTAAGTTTGGCAATTACTTATTAGATATGACAACAAAAGCACAACCAAAGCAAAAATCATGTGGAACTAACACATCAAACTAAAAATCTTCTGTACAGGGAAAGAAACAATCAACAAAATGAAAAGGTAACCTACAGAATGCAAAAAAATGTTTGCAAACCATATATTGGTTAAGGGATTATGTTCAAAATATATAAAGAACTCATACAACTCAATAGGAAAATAATACAAACTATCTGATTTAAAAATGGGCAGAGGAATTAAAGAGATATTTTTCCAAAGAAGACATACAAATGGCCATACATATGGCCAACAGATACATGAAAAGGTATTCAACATCACTAATCATCAAGGAAATGCAAATAAAAACCACAATGAGATAACACCTCATACCTGTTAGGGTGGCTATTATCAAAATGGCAAGAGATAAGTGTTGGTGTGGACAGGGAGAAGAAGGGATTCTTGTGTACTGTTGGTGGTACAGCCATTATGGGAAACAGTATGGCAGGTCCTCAAAAAATTAAAAATAGAACTACTATATGATTCAGCAATTCCACTTCTGGGTTTATACCCAAAGAAAATAGAATCCCGATCTCAAAGAGATATCTGTACGCCATGTTCATCGCAGCATTATTCACAATAACCAAGACATCGATACATCCTAATTGTCCACTGATGGAAAATGGATAAAGAAATATGTGGTATTCATACACAGTGGAATAATATTCAGCCATAAAAATGAAGGAAATCCTGCTATTTGCCACAACATAGATGAATCTTGTGGTTTTTATGTTAACTGAAATAAGCCAAACAGAGAAAGACTAATAGTATATGGTACCACCTAGGTGTGGAATCTAAAAGAAAAAAAAGCCAATTTCACAGAAACACATAAAAGAATGGTGGTTGCCAGGGCCTGGGGTGAGTGGAAAATGGAATATTGTAGGTCAAAGGGTAAAAATTATCAGTTGGAATAAGAATAAGTTCTGGGGAGCTAATGTACAGCATGTGACTAAAGTTAATAATACAGTAATATATACTTGAAAGCTGATGATATTAATCATTCTCACCATACAGACACACACTAAAGTTAACTATGTTAACTGTGTGCAGTGATAGATCTGTAATTATCTTGATCTTGGTAATCATTCTACAATGTATATGTATATCAAATCATCACGTTGTACATTTTTTTAAATTTTATATTGGACTATGGTTGACTAACAATATTGTGTTAGTTTCAGGTGTACAGAAAAGTGATTCAGTTATACGTGTACATTGTACACTTTAAATATATGCAATTATATTTGTCAATTATTCCTCAATAAAGTTAATACAGACAAAGTAAGCAGAAGAAAAGAAATGACAAATGTTAGAGCAGAAATCAAGGAAATTGAAAAGAGGAAAACAATAAAGAAAATCAATGAAACAAAAAGCTGGTTCTTTGAAAAGATCAACAAAATCAATAAGCCTCCAACTAGGCTAACAAAGATAAAAAGTGAGAGAACACAGATTACTAATATCAAAAATGAATTGAGGGGACATAACTATAGATCACATGAATGTTAAAGGATAGTAAAGCAATATTATGAATAAACTCTATGCCCACAAATTTGATAACCTAGAATAAATGGACCAATTTCTTGAAAGACACAATCTGCCAAAACTTACACAAGAAGAAATAGATAATCTGAATAGGCATATATCTATTAAAGAAATTGAATGAATAATTAATAACCTTCCAGAAAAGAAGGCACCAGGCCCAGATTAGTTCACTGATGAAATCTACCAAACATTTAAGGAAGAAATTACACCAATTCTCTATAATCTCTTCCAAAGACAAATGCAAAGACAACACTGCCTAACTCATTCTATGTGACTAACATTACCTCAAAACCAACACCAAACAAATAGATAACAAGAAAAGAAAACTACACACCAATATCTCTAATGAACATAGATGCAAAAACCTTCAACAGGGGCTTCCCTGGTGGCGCGGTGGTTACGAATCCGCCTGCTGATGTGGGGTACTCGGGTTCGTGCCCCGGTCTGGGAAGATCTCACATGCCGGTCCGGGAAGATCCCATGTGTCGCGGAATGGCTGGGCCCATGAGCCATGGCTGCTGAGCCTGCACGTCCAGAGCCTGTGCTCCACAACGGGAGAGGCCACAGCAGTGAGAGGCCCGTGTACCACAAAAAAAAAAAAAAAAAAAAAGCCTTCAACAAAATATTAGCAAATTGAATCCAACAATGAATATAAAAATTCTAATAAACCATTACCAAGTGAGATTCACTGCAGGTACGCAAGGCTGGTTCAGTTTTGGAAAATCTATTACTGTAATTCATTACATCAACAGACTACAGGAGGAAAATCACATGATCATATAAATAGGTACAGAAAAAGCATTTGAAAAAATTCAACACACCTTCATGAAAACAAAAACTCCCGGCAAACTAGAAATACAGGGGAACATCCTCAAATTGATAAAAATATATACAAAACACTACAGTTAACATCATACTTAGAAAAAAGACAACCCTTATAATGGGAGAAAATATTTGCAAATGAAGCAACTGACAAAGGGTTAATCTCCAAGATTTGCAAGCAACTCATGCAGCTAAATATCAAAAAAACATAAATCCCAACCCAAAACTGGGCAGAAGACCTAAATAGACATTTCTCCAAAGAAGATATACAAATTGCCAACAAACACATGAAAGGATGCTCAACATCATTAATCATTAGAGAAATGCAAATCAAAACTACAATGAGGTATCACCTCACACCAGTCAGAATGGGCATCAACAAAAAAATCTACAAACAATAAATGCTTGAGAGGGTGTGAAGAAAAGGGAAGCCTCTTGTACTGTTGGTGGGAATGTAAATTGATACAGCCACTATGGAGAACAGTATGGAGGTTCCTTAAAAAACTAAAACTAGAACTACCTTATGACCCAGCAATCCCACTACTGGGCATATACACTGAGAAAACCATAATTCAAAAAGAGTCATGTACCACAATGTTCACTGCAGGTCTATTTACAATAACCAGGACATGGAAGCTACCTAAGTGTCCATCAACAAATGAATGGATAAAGAAGATGTGGCACATGTATACAATGGAATTTTACTCAGCCATAAAAGGAAAGGAAATTGAGGCATTTGTAGTGAGGTGGATGGACCTAGAGGCTGTCATACAGAGTGAAGTAAGTCAGAAAGAGAAAAACAAATACCATATACTGACACATACATATGGAATCTAAAAAAAAGAAAAATGGTTCTGAAGAACCTAGGGGCAGGACAGGAATAAAGACGCAAAGGTAGAGAATGGTCTTGAGGACATGGGGAGGGGGAAGGGTAAGCTGGGACGAAGTGAGAGAGTGGCATGGACTTATATATACTACCAAATGTAAAATAGATAGCTAGTGGGAAGTAGCCGCATAGCACAGGGTGATCAGCTTTGTGCTTTGTGACCACCTAGAGAGGTGGGATAGGGAGGGTGGGAGGGAGATGCAAGAGGGAGGAGATATGGGGATATATGTATATGTGTAACTGATTTGTTTTATTATAAAGCAGAGCTAACACACCATTGTAAAGCAATTATACTCCAATAAAGATGTTAATAATAATCATGCTTAATTGTGAGATACTAGAAGCATTCTCACTAAGATCAAGAATAGGCACCAATGTACCCTTCCACCACTGGTTTTCAACATCATACTGTAAGTTCTAGCTAATGCAGGAATACGTATAAAGTGGAAAACTTATACAAACTGGAGGCAAAGAAATAAAAAGTTTTTGCAGACGAAATGATCGTCTATGTAAAAAAACTGAAATAATAATAATAACTCCTGCAACTAATGAGTGATTGTAGCAAGATTGCAGTATACAAGATTAATATACAAAACTCAATCACTGTTGTATACACCAGCAGTAAACAAGTGGAATTTGAAATTTACAAATGTATTACCTGTATTTGGTAAAGTAGCAGGATAAAAAATTAATGCACAGAAATCTCTTACATTCCTATACACTAATGATGAAAAGTCTGAAAGAGAAATTCAGGAACAATCCCATTCACCATTGCAACAAAAAGAATAAAATACCTAGGAATAGACCTACATAAGGAGGCAAAAGACCTGTATGCAGAAAACAAAAAGCCAATGATTAAAGAAATCAAAGACGATGTAAACAGATGGAGAGATGTACCATGTTCTTGGATTGGAAGAATCAACATTGTGAAAATGACTATACTACACAAAGCAATCTACAGATTCAATGAAACTCCTACCAAACTACCCCTGGCATTTTTCACAGAACTAGAACAAAAAATTTAACAATTTGTATGGAAACACAAAAGACCCCGAATAGCAAAAACAATCTTGAAAAAGGAAAACGGATCTGGAGGAATCAGGCTCCCTGACTTCAGACTATACTACAAAGCTACAGTAATAAGGACAGTATGGTACTGACACAAAAGCAGAAACATAGATCACAGGAACATGATAGAAAGCCCAGAGATAAACCCACACACCTATGATCACCTTACCTTTGACAAAGGAGGCAAGAATGTACAATAGAGAAAAGACAGCCTCTTCAATAAGCAGTGCTGGGAAAACTGGACAGCTACATGTAAAAGAATGAAATTAGGACACTTCCGAACACCATACACAAAAATAAATTCAAAATGGATTAAAGACCTAAATGTAAGGCCAGACACTATAAAACTCTTAGAGGAAAACATAAGCAGAACACTTTATGACATAAATCACAGCAAGATCGTTTTTGACTCATCTCCTAGAATAATGGAAATAAAAATAAACAAATGGGACCTAGGGAAACGTAAAAGCTTTTGCACAGCAAAGGAAACCATAAACAAGACAAAAAGACAACCCTGGGAATAGGAGAAAATATTTGCAAATGAAGCAACTGACAAAGGATTAATCTCCAAAATATACAAGTAGCTCACGCAGCTCAATATCAAAGAAACAAGCCTCCCAATCCAAAAACGGGCAGAAGACCTAAATAGACATTTCTCCAAAGAAGATATACAGATTGCCAGTAAACACATGAAAGAATGCTCAATGTCACTAATCATTAGAGAAATGCAAATCAAAACCACAATGAGGTATCACCTCATACCACTCAGTATGGCCATCATCAAAATATCTAGAAACAGTAAATGATGAAGGGGTGTGGAGAAAAGGGAACCCTCTTGCACTGTTGGTGGGAATGTAAATTGATAAAGCCAATATGGAGAACAGTATGGAGGTTCCTTAAAAAACTAAAAATGGAACTACCATAAGACCCAGCAATCCAATTACCTGGCATATACCCTGAGAAAACCATAATTCAAAAAGAGACACGTACCACAATATTCATTACAGCACTACTTACAGTAGCCAGGACATGGAAGCAACCTAAGTGTCCATAAACAGGTGAAAGGATAAAGAAGGTGTGTCACATATATACAATGGAATATTACTCAGCCATAAAAAGAAACGAAATTGAGTTATTTGAAGTGAGGTGGTGGTCTGTCATACCATGTGAAGTCAGTCAGAAAGAGAAAAACAAATACTGTATGCTAATGCATATATATGGAATCTAAAAAACTGGTACTGATGAACCTAGTGCCATGGCATGGATAAAGATGCAAATGTAGGAGTTCAGGGAAAAGTCTGGACCTGTCAAAAATGCAATAGATTTTTTCTTCCCTCTTTGTTTCCTGGTGGAGAGGGGATTAAGAGTGCTGCTTAAAGAAGCTCCAGAGATGGGCACGAGCCACAACTAAAAGCATGGACACCAGAGACGTGCATGAGATGCTAAGCCTGCTGCTGCCACCACCAAGAAGCCTGTGTGCGAGCACAGGTCACTATCCACACCCCGCTTCGGGGAGCCTTTGCAGCCCGCCACTGCCAGGTCCCCAGGATCCAGGGACAACTTCCCCAGGAGAACACACGACGCGCCTCAGGCTGGTGCAACGTCACACTGGCCTCTGCCGCCGCAGGCACGCCCCACATTCCGTGCCCCACCCTCCCCCAGGACTGACTGAGCCAGAGCCCCCAAAGCAGCTGTTCCTTTAACCCCGTCCTGTCTGAGCGAAGAACACATGCCTTCCGGCGACCTCCAAGCAGAGGCGGGGCCAAATCAAAAGCTGAGCCCCTGTGAGCTGTGAAAACAAAGAAGAAAAAGGGAAATCTCTCCCAGCAGCCTCAGAAGCAGTGGATTAAAGCTCCACAATCAACTTGATGTACCCTGCATCTGTGGAATACATGAATAGACAACGAATCATCCCAAATTGAGCAGGTGGACTTTGAGAGCAAGATTTATGCTTTCTCCCCTTTTCCTCTTTTTGTGAGTGTGTATGTGTATGCTTCTGTGTGAGATTTTGTCAGTATAGCTTTGCTTCCACCATTTGTTCTAGGGGGTCTATCAGTACATTTTAAAAAAATTTTTTCTTCTTAATAAATATTTTTTATTTTAATAACTTTAATTTACTTTATCTTCTTTCTTCCTTTATTTCTTTCCTTCCTTCCCTCCTTTAGACAACAAATCATCCCAAATTGATGAGGTGGACTTTGAGAGCAAGATTTATGATTTTTCCCCTTTTCCTCTTTTTGTGAGTGTGTATGTGTATGCTTCCATGTGACATTTTGTCTGTATAACTTTGCTTCCACCATTTGTCCTAGGGTTCTATCCATCTGTCTTTTTAAAAAAATTTTTTTCCTTAATAATTATTTTTCATTTTAATAACTTTACTATATTTTATCTTACTTTATTTTATTTTACTTTATCGTCTTTCTTTCTTTCTTTTTCTCCTTCCTTCCCTCCTACCTTCCTTCCTTCCTCCCTCCCTCCCACCCTCCCTCCCTCCTTTCTTTCTGCTGTACCTTCTTTCTTTCTTTCCTTTCTTTCTTTCTTTCTGTCTGTCTTTCTTTCTTTCTTTCTATCTTCTTCTACTAATTCTTCCTTTCTACTTTTTCTCCCATTTATTCTGAGCCATGTGGATGAAAAGCTCTTGGTGCTGCATCCAGGAGTCAGTGCTGTGCAACTGAGGTAGAAGAGCAAACTTCAGGACACTGGTACACAAGAGACCTCCCAGCTCCACATAATATCAAATGGTAAAAATCTCCCAGAAATCTCCATCTAAACACAAGCACTGAGCTTCACTCAATGACCAGCAAGCTACAGTGCTGGACACCCTATGCTAAACAACTAGCAAGACAGGAACACAACACACCCATTAGCAGAGAGGCTGGATAAAATCATAATAAGTCCATAGACACCCCAAAACACACCACCAGACGTGGAACTGCCCACCAGAAAGACAAGATCCAGCCTCATCCACCACAACACAGGCACTAGTCCTCTCCACCAGGAAGCCTACACAACCCACTGAAACAACCTTAGCCACTGGGGACAGACACCAAAAACAACGGGAACTACGAACCTGCAGCCTTCAAAAAGGAGAACCCAAACACAGTAAGAAAAGAAAATAAGAAGACAAAAAAACACACAGCAGATGAAGGAGCAAGATAAAAACCCACCAGACCTAACAAATGAAGAGGAAATAAGCAGTCTACCTGAAAGATAATTCAGAATAATCAGAGTAAAGATATTCCAAAATCCTGGAAATAGAATAGATAAAATGAAAGAAACATTTAACAAGGAACTAGAAGAACTAAAGATGAAACAAACAACGATGAACAACACAATAAATGAAATTAAAAATACTCTAGATGGGATCAATATCAGAATAACTGAGGCAGAAAAATGGATAAGTGACCTGGAAGGTAAAATAGTTGAAATAACTACTGCAGAGAAGAATAAAGAAAAAAGAATGAAAAGAACTGAGGACAGTCTCAGAGACATCTGGGACAACATTAAATGCACCAACATTCGAATTATAGGGGTTCCAGAAGAAGAAGAGAAAAAGAAAGGGATTGAGAAAATATTTGAAGATATTATAGTTGAAAACTTCCCTAATATGGGCAAGGAAATAGTTAATCAAGTCCAGGAAGCACACAGAGTCCCATATAGGATAAATCCAAGGAGAAACACGCTAAGACACAAATTAAACAAACTGTCAAAAATTAAATACAAAGAAAACATATTAAAAGCAGCAAGGGAAAAACAACAAATAACACACAAGGGATTCCCCATAAGGTTAACAGATGATCTTTCAGCAGAAACTCTGCAAGCCACAAGGGACTGGCAGGACATATTTAAAGTGATGAAGGAGAAAAACCTGCAACCAAGATTACTCTACCCAGCAAGGATCTCATTCAGATTTGATGGAGAAATTAAAAGCTTTACAGACAAGCAAAAGCTGAGAGAGTTCAGCACCACCAAACCAGCTTTACAACAAATGCTAAAGGAACTTCTCTAGGCAAGAAACACAAGAGAAGGTAAAGACCTACAATAACGAACCCAAAAAACTTAAGAAAATGGGAATAGGAACATACATATCTATAATTACCTTAAATGTAAATGGACTAAATGCTCCCACCAAAAGACACAGATTGGCTGAATGGATACAAAAACAAGACCCTTATATATGCTGTCTACAAGAGACACACTTCAGACCTAGAGACAAATACAGACTGAAAGTAAGGGGATGGAAAAAGATATTCCAGGCAAATGGAAACCAAAAGAAAGCTGCGGTAGCAATTCCCATATCAGACAAAATAGACTTTAAAATAAGGACTATTAAAAGAGACAAAGAAGGACACTACATAATGATCAAGGGATCGATCCAAGAAGATATAACAATTGTAAATATTTATGCACCCAACATAGGAGCACCTCAATATGTAAGGCAAACACTAACAGCCATAAAAGGGGAAATAGACAGTAACACATTCATAGTAGGGGACTTTAACACCCCACTTTAACCAATGGTCAGATCATCCAAAATGAAAATAAATAAGGAAACACAAGCTTTAAATGATACATTAAACAAGAAGGACTTAACATATTTATAGGACATTCCATCCAGAAACTACAAAATAAACATTTTTCAAAAGTGCTCATGGAATATTCTCCAGAATAGATCATATCTTGGGTGACAAATCAAGCCTTGGTAAATTTCAGAAAATTGTAATTGTGTCAAGTATCTTTTCTGACCACAACGCTATTAGACTAGATATCAATTACAGGAAAAGATCTGTAAAAAATACAAGCACATGAAGGCTAAACAATACACTACTTAATAACTAAGTGATCACTGAAGAAATCAAAGAGGCAATCGAAAAATACCCAGAAACAAATGATAATGGAGACACGACGACCCAAAATCTATGGGATGCAGCAAAGCAGTTCTAAGAGGAGAGTTTATAGCAATACAATCCTACCTTAAGAAACAGTAAACATCTCGAATAAACTATCTAACCTTGCTCGTAAAGCAATTAGAGAAGAAGAACAAAAAAACCCCAAATTTAGCAGAAGGAAAGTAAACATAAAAATCAGATCAGAAATAAATGAAAAAGAAATGAAATGATAGCAATGATCAAAAAAATTGAAAGCTGCTTCTTTGAGAAGATAAACAAAATTGATAAAACATTAGCCAGACTCATCAAGAAAAAAAGGCAGAAGACTCAAATCAATAGAATTAGAAATGAAAAAGAAGTAACAACTGACACTGCAGAAATACAAAAGATCAGGAGAGATTACTACAAGCAACTCTATGCCAATAAAATGGACAACCTGGAAGAAACGGACAAATTCTTAGAAATGCACAACGTGCCAAGACTGAATCAGGAAGAAATCGAAAATATGAACAGACCAATCACAAGCACTGAAATTGAAACTCTGATTAAAAATCTTCCAACAAACAAAAGCCCAGGATCAGATGGCTTCACAGGAGAATTCTATCAAACATTTAGAGAAGAGCTAACACCTATCCTTCTCAAACTCTTCCAAAATATAGCAGAGGGAGGAACACTCCCAAACTCATTCTATGAGGCCACCATCACCCTGACACCAAAACCAGACAAGGATGTCACAAAGAAAGAAAACTACAGGCCAATATCACTGATGAACATAGATGCAAAAATCCTCAACAAAACACTAGCAAACAAAATCCAACAGCACATTAAAAGGATCAGACACCATGATCAAATGGGGTTTACTCCAGGAATGCAAGGATTCTTCAATATATTCAAAACAATTAATGTGATAAATCATATAAACAAATTGAAGGAGAAAATCCTTGTGATCATCTCAATAGATGCAGAGAAAGCTTTCAACAAAATTCAACACCCATTTATGATAAAAACCCTGCAGAAAGTAGGCATAGAGGCAATTTTCCTCAACATAATAAAGGCCATATATGACAAACCCACAGCCAACATCGCCCTCAATGGTAAAAAATTGAAAGCATTTCCACTAATATCAAGAACAAGACAAGGTTGCCCACCCTCACCACTCTTATTCAACATAGTTTTGGAAGTTTTAGCCACAGCAATCAGAGAAGTAAAGGAAATAAAAGGAATCCAAATCAGAAAAGAAGAAGTAAAGCTGTCACTGTTTGCAGATGACATGATACTATACATAGAGAATCCTAAAGATGCTACCAGAAAACTACTAGAGCTAATCAATGAATTTGGTAAAGTAGCAGGATACAAAATTAATGCACAGAAATCTCTGGCATTCCTATACACTAATGATGAAAAATCTGAAAGTGAAATCAAGAAAATACTCCCATTTACCATTGCAACAAAAAGAATAAAATATCCAGGAATAAACCTATCTAAGGAGACAAAAGACCTGTATACAGAAAATTATAAGACACTGATGCAAGAAATTAAAGATGATACAAATAGATGGAGAGATATACCATGTTCTTGGATGGGAAGAATCAACATTGTGAAAATGACTCTACTACCCAAAGCAATCTACAGATTCAATGTAATCCCTATCAAACTACCACTGGCATTTTTCTCAGAACTGGAACAAAAAATTTCACAATTTGTATGGAAACACAAAAGAGCCCGAATAGCCAAAGCAATCTTGAGAACGAAAAACGGAGCTAGAGGAATCAGGCTCCCTGACTTCAGACTGTACTACAAAGCTACAGTAATCAAGACAGTATCGTACTGGTACACACACACAAAAAAGATAGATCAATGGAACAGGATAGAAAGCCCAGAGGTAAACCCATGCTCATATGGTCACCTTATGTGTGATAAAGGAGGCAGGAATGTACAGTGGAGACAGGACAGCCTCTTCAATAAGTGCTGCTGGGAAAACTGGACAGGTACATGTAAAAGTATGAGATTAGATCACTCCCTAACACCATACACAAATATAAGTTCAAAATGGATTAAAGACCTAAATGTAAGACCAGAAACTACCAAATTCTTAGAGGAAAACATAGGCAGAACACTCTGTGACATAAGTCACAGCAAGATCCTTTCTGACCCACCTCCCAGAGAAATGGAAATAAAAACAAAAATAAAGAAATGGGACCTAATGAAACTTCAAAGCTTTTGCACAGCAAA
>NW_021703617.1:0-1320 GCF_005190385.1 Monodon monoceros | reverse complement strand
GTGTTTTTGTTGTCATGTGGAATCAGCTCTTTTAGAATATTAATAAAAATCCATTGGTTGAAAACTTCCAAGAGATCATAGACTAAGTCAGTAATTACCAGCTATTGTCACTGACGTAACAGGTTAATAATATGTAGTATATTTTGTTCAGTGATATCCAGCATTTCAGAAATTTTGACTGATTTCTATTGATTTAGCTGTTGAAAATGCAGCATAATACATTCTTTTGTACATACATCCTTGTTTGTGAGAATTTCTATTGGAAAGAATGCTCAAGATGATGTTGCTGAGTTAAAAGGATATGTGGATATAAGCTTTTTTTTTTTTTTTTTTTTCTGCGGTACGCAAGCATGTGGGATCTTCTTGGACCGGGGCACGAACCCGTGTCCCCTGCATCGGCAGGCGGACTCTCAATCACTGCGCCACCAGGGAAGCCCGGCTCTGGTGATTTCTAAAAGAAAGAAAAAAGTCACAGTTGAAGAACCTCTTTTTGTTTTAACACTCCCAAGTAAATTAACTCACAGGCCAGGAACATGGCAGCGAGGCTGCAGAGGCAGGGAGGAAAATAGGGTAGGTATTCATCAACTTTGTATATAATTCTCCCAGCTCATCATGAAATTTGTGGCTTTTGTTTCAGCATGCTAATGTACCTCTATCCCTCTAGTGCCTGATGCATGTCTCGTGTAAGAATACCGCCTCGTTTCTTATATTGCACCCTACTTTATTATATTACACGTGCATATTAAAACACTGACCAAAGTGAGGCTATTTATAGAATTTGCCATTTGCAGCCCTCAAATTCATCAAATGAGGGATAGAAGTTACAAGAACAATTCCAATCGGTCTTCTGCACACTTTGGAAATTTGTGGCAAGGAGCTAATATTTTACCTAAATTAATAGGTAAAATAAACTTGATCTAACATTTAGATATGCTAACCACCCAAAGTTAGATGTCACAGGTTAGTTTCCCTGGGAAGCAGATTAACTTGCAAAATGTTTAGTAAAAAGTGCCCTTGGGATCCACACCTATGGGCCTGTGGAAGGAAGGAGATGGAAACAGGATGGGGTAGGGAGAAATGGATATTCAAGGTAAACTTAACAACAGTCTCAGCTGACCCCATGGGGAGCTCTGTAGTTATAAGGATCCTTCAGCATTGTCCCACCTTGGGTCAACACAGCCAGATCTTTATGCCCTGATATGTACTAGAGATTTCATGTGGGTCACCCCGCAAAGAGTGTGTGTTTGGGCAAGGTGGTGCCATAGCTGGGATGATCTCTGAAGGGGCTTGTGATTCACGGTCATGACTGACAACCCTCTC
>NW_021703616.1:0-1244 GCF_005190385.1 Monodon monoceros | reverse complement strand
AGAAAATGAGAAAATGCGAAAGACATGTTGGCCTGCTCTGATGTAACTCTGTGTTCCCAGATGTGGCCAAGCAGTGCCCATCCCCATCACTATTTTTTTTCTTTCTAAAATTTGTGTTAAAGCATAACTTATTGACTGGTAAGTGCACAGATCGTTAAGTGTAAACCTCCAAGAATTTTTACAAACCAAACTCATGCATCTGAAACGTTCTATCTGGAACATGCATACTACATGTCATCTTTCGTTTCTGGCTTCTTTTTCTCAACTTTAGGTTTGCGAGAGTCATTCACTCTGTTGTGTGTAGTTGTAGTTCATTTGGTGTGGGATGGTTAGTATCACTGTATGATTACAGCACAGTGTCTTTGTGTATAGGCGGATTTTATCTAAAACACGGGTCAGCAAACCTTTTCCATGCATATTTTAGGCACTGCAAGCCATAGATCTGTCACAACTACTCTCTGCCATTGCAACTTGAAAGCAACATAGATAACGTGTAAACGAATGGGTCTAGCTGTGTACCAATAAAATACTGTCTTCATTGTTACTGAAATTTGAATTTCATAGAATTTTCGTATGCCACACTATTTTATTCTTCTTTGGATTTTTTTGAACCTGTGAAAAATGTAAAAAATACTGTTTTTATGCTATGTGTTTAGTCTAAGCAGATGGTTTTGTTTTTTTTTTTAAGTTTCCAAATGTTGATGAGAGTGCAGGAAAACCGGAATTCTCAGGGAATGTAAAGTGGTGCATTCTTTGAGGTTGCCAGTGGGGCATTATATATCAAATACTTTAAAACCGTTCATACTCTTTGACCATTTCTAGGCATTTATCCAAAGAAAATAACCAGAGGTGTGCATGAAGATTAATGGGCAAAGATATTCCTCATAGCATTATTTGTAATATTGAAAAATTGGAAGCAGACTCCAACGTTCAGTTCTGGCAATTGGGCGGATTGATGTAATGCATCCCGTGCTCCTCATATTTCTACAAATACACAGACTGCATTAGCTCGGTGCTTTGTGACAGCCTGGAGGGGTGGGATAGGGAGAGTGGGAAGGAGGGAGACGCAAGAGGGAAGACATATGGGAACATATGTATATGTATAACTGATTCGCTTTGTTATAAAGCAGAAACTAACACACCATTGTAAAGCAATTATACCCCAATAAAGATGTTTAAAAAAAAAAAACTATATACAAAAAAAATACACAGACTGCTGTATAAAATATGATACAAATATGAAA
>NW_021703615.1:0-1018 GCF_005190385.1 Monodon monoceros | reverse complement strand
CAAAGGGTCTGCGTTTGCTCACCAAACCTCACCAATGCTATCAGCCCGAAGTGTCCAGCCTTATGTCACACCCAGCTCTGGGTGTAGATGTGGTAAATCCAGGTTGCATCAGAAGCCCTGAATGAATTATTTAAGAATTGCTCTCTATTTCACTGTCATTGTGTTTTGTTTGTGAAATTTATTTTGATAATGGGATTTATCGGATTCTCACTGCTGCGTTTAGGCCGCTGTGCACATGCTTGAGTTTCTTATGGAGACATATAAATCCATGGGTTTTAAGATTCTTACTTGTCAGGTATATTCTCAGGCGTTGAATATGTGGTGTTGAGTCCATTTCGTTGAGCAAGGAGTAGGTCTTGTCTATTAAATATTTGGCTTATGGAACGGTATCTGTGCTAATTTCAATCTCTGGTTTTATGCAGCACCCCAACTCACCTTTCCCCATAAGAAAGCATAAGTTGCTTTTCTAAATTTGAGACCCTGTTCTGTTTGTAATTCAGTTCATGTGTAGCCAAGTTTACATTCTGTGTATTAGTGATATCTTATGTTGTTTCTTTTTTGTGTGACATATTTCTCGTAGAATCATCGAACCTGAATCCACTCATCAAGCCGCTACGGGCCTGATGACGTAGATTTCATTGCTGAGTGATATTCCATTGTACGTACGTACCACAACTTCTTTATCCATTTTTTGCTTTCTCGGATATTTAACTTGTACCGTAGAAGAGGTTCTTGTAAACAGAGACGTCCCAAACTTTGGGGTGGCTGTGTGTTTTTGATTTTAATTTTCCTAATCTATAGGACCATATGTGGAAGTTCCATAGGCTGTGTTGCTTTGTTTCCTACGTGTTTCTGGAAACACCATACACTTCTCCAGAGTGGCTGCTGGCAATTAACATCCCGCCCATCAGCATAACAAGGCTCCCTGTTCTCCATGACCTGTCCTGCCTTTCTGGATTTTACAGTTTTTTCAGATGGCCCTTTGACCGGGGGGCAGTGAGACTTCATTGTAGTGCAG
>NW_021703614.1:0-1124 GCF_005190385.1 Monodon monoceros | reverse complement strand
TTTATAATCTATGTTAGACAGAATATTTAGCTTACCAACTTACTCTAGTTATCCATACATATACCCCAGTTACCATGTTTTAATTAATGTGAACATTATATAAATTATATAAATCATCTTGAATTATGAAAAACTTTTAAAACTATCTTTCTAGCATATTGTTAAGATAAAATTAAAATTTTATTTACAGTCAATTCACTTAAAAACATTTTATCTGAAGCTTTTGGGTGGAAAGAAAAAGCGTTTACTGTTACCTGTACCCTCAGAAGGATTAACTGAGTCTCTTAGTATCAAATAACATATACATAAAGTATGAGATAACTTGTTTCTTAATCATATGCATTAGGAAGTATATACTGCCTTGCTAAATAAGGGTTTGAAAACTCTTATTCTGATGCTTTTTAGTTTCATAATCTTGAGAAAAGATACCTAATCTGTATTAAACTCAATTTATTAATCTGTGACGTTGACAAACATTGAGTGACTCCTCATAGATTAACTGAAGAGATTAAATAACATAAGCCACATAAAGTATACTACTATACATAGAAAATGATCAAAGTGTATTGACTACTATTGATATTAATTTAATGTAAGTAAGTGTATTTGGTAATTCCACCCAAACAATCTCTCTATAGTGCTCCTGGCTTCTGGGATATTATGGAGCTATTTTCACTAAAGATAGGAGATGATTCCACTTCAAATACAGCATACTTCTTTCAAACATATCTTCGATCCTGTTTCTATTTAGCATCCTTTGAAGTACAAATAAATTTCCAAAGGGAGCCAACCCTCTTTTGCTGAAAGTTGTAAACAGATTTTTTTCTTATTTATTTATTTTTTGTAAACAGATTTTAATCTCAGTACCTGACAGGACAACACAGCTCTTCTCTTCAGCACACCATGTATTTGTCACTCTACTCAGTGTATCCAGTTTTCTGTGCACTGTAGATCAGTAGCTGTATCTCCATCTCCAGGCATATTTATTTCTGCACTTTTTCTATCACCAAATAATCCTAAGTATGCATTGATTGTTTCCTGAATTTTATATTTCAAAGGCACTAGTTATTGATTGGACAGCTCCAGAAACCTAGATTTGTGCCCTTGTCTCCAGTCCCCATTCA
>NW_021703613.1:0-1139 GCF_005190385.1 Monodon monoceros | reverse complement strand
TAAACATACACTCACAACAATACACATTTTGATTACATATTTATCAAGTATTTAAAACTAAGTTTCTGATACTTCACACAAATATTTTAGCTTGTATTTCATTTTTTTAAAAGATATTTTATCTAATTGTAATGTAGTTATCACATCCAGAAAATTTAAGCCTGATATACAAAATGTTCTTTAGTATTTATGTCATGTGTTCAATATAACAATTTTCCCCAAATATGCCACTGAATATTTTTCTAGTTGTTTTTATTTCTTAGTTCTGATCCAAGATCTAATAAAAGATCACATATTGAATTTTCTGGTCATCTAGAACAACCCATATTCCTTTTATTTTTATAACGATGTTTTCACAGTTGTGACTGTGAGAATTTTCTTCACTTACTTCCAAATACCAGGAATGAACTTGACTAAGGGCTCCAAATCCACCACTCTGAAATCCAACTCTGTGATAACACTGAGGTCACAGGCTCTCTACGGGACTCCTCTTAGAGCCGATGTTGCCAGTAACAATGTCCCTTTATTTTCCATTCTTGATATTGAAATTTTTCATTCTTCTAGGAAGCTCTTCTCCCTTTTTTCTTGGTCACTGTAACTAGAAGTTTGTCAATTTTATTGCACTTTTCAAAGAATATGCTTTTATTTGTATTGATTTTTTTATTTTTCAATTTCATTAATTTCTTCTCCATTCTTTATTACTTCTTTCTACTTGCTTTGGGTTTAGTTTGCTCTATTTTTCTTTAAAAATTTCTTAAGATGGGGCTTCCCTGGTGGCGCAGTGGTTGAGAGTCTGCCTGCCGATGCAGGGGACACGGGTTCGTGCCCTGGTCCGGGAAGATCCCACATGCCACGGAGCAGCTGGGCCCGTGAGCCATGGCCACTGAGCCTGCACGTCCAGAGCCTGTGCTCCGCAAAGGGAGAGGCCACGACAGTGAGAGGCCCGCCTACCACACACACACAAAAGAATTTCTTAAGATGAAAAATTAAATTATTGATCTGAGTCATTTTTTCTTTCCTAAGTATTCAATACTATAAATGACCCTGAAAGCACTGCTATAGCTGTATCCCTCATATTTTGATGTGTTCTACTTTTATCTGTATTTCATACAGACTATTTTTTCATTGGTTTTAGACTT
>NW_021703612.1:0-5036 GCF_005190385.1 Monodon monoceros | reverse complement strand
CCTCCCTCCCTCCCTCCTTTCTTTCCTTCTTGCCTTCTTTCCTTCTTTGCTTCTTTCTTTCTTTCTTCCTTCCTTCCTTCCTTCCTTCCTACATTCCCTCCTTTCCTACTTTGTTTCCTCATACTTCTACTAATTCTCTCTACTTTTTCTCCCTTTTATTCAGAGCCGTGTGGATGAAAGGCTCTTGGTGCTCCAGCCAGGAGTCAGGGCTCTGCCTCTGAGGTAGGAGAGCCAACTTCAGGACACTGGTCAACAAGAGACCGCCCAGCTCCACAAAATATCAAATGGCGAAAATCTCCCAGAGACCTCCATCTTAACACCAGCACCCAGCTTCACTCAACGACCAGCAAGCCACAGTGCTGGACAACCTATGCCCAACAACTAGCAAAACAGGAACACAACCCCACCCATTAGCAGAGAGGCTGCCTAAAATCATAATAAGGCCACAGACACCCCAAAACACACCACCAGACGTGGACCTGCCCACTAGAGAGACAAGATCCAGCCTCATCCACCACAACACAGGCACTAGTCCCCTCCACCAGGAAGCCTACACAACCCACTGAAACAACCTTAGCCACTGGAGACAGACATCAAAAACAGTGGGAATGGGCTTCCCTGGTGGCGCAGTGGTTGAGAGTCCGCCTGCCGATGCAGGGGACACGGGTTCGTGCCCCAGTCCGGGAAGATCCCACATGCCGCAGAGCAGCTGGGCCCGTGAGCCATGGCCGCTGAGCCTGCGCGTCCGGAGCCTGTGCTCCACAATGGGAGAGGCCACAGTAGTGAGAAGCCCACGTACTGAAAAAAAAAAAAAAAAAACAGTGGGAACTATGAACCTGCAGCCTGCAAAAAGGAGACCCCAAACACAGTAAGTTAAGCAAAATGAGAAGACAGAAAAACACACAGCAGATAAAGGAACAAGATAAAAATGCACCAGACCGAACAAATGAAGAGGAAATAGGCAGTCTACCTGAAAAAGAATTCAGAATAATGATAGTAAGGATGATCCGAAATCTTGGAAGTAGAATGGACAAAATGCAAGAAACAGTTAACAAGGACCTAGAAGAACTAAAGATGAAACAAGCAACAATGAACAACACAATAAATGAAATTAAAAGTACTCTAGACGGGATCAATAGCAGAATAACTGAGGCAGAAGAATGGATAAGTGACCTGGAAGATAAAATAGTGGAAATAACTACTGCAGAGCAGAATAAAGAAAAAAGAATGAAAAGAACTGAGGACAGTCTCAGAGACCTCTGGGACAACATTTAATGCACCAACATTCGAATTATAGGGGTTCCAGAAGAAGAAGAGAAAAAGAAAGGGACTGAGAAAATATTTGAAGAGATTATAGTTGAAAACTTCCCTAATATGGGAAAGGAAATAGTTAATCAAGTCCAGGAAGCACAGAGAGTCCCATACAGGATAAATCCAAGGAGAAATACGCCAAGACACATATTAATCAAACTGTCAAAAATTAAATACAAAGAAAGCATATTAAAAGCAGCAAGGGAAAAACAACAAATAACACACAAGGGAATCCCCATAAGGTTAACAGCTGATCTCTCAGCAGAAGCCCTACAAGCCAGAAGGGAGTGGCAGGACATACTGAAAGTGATGAAGGACAAAAAACCTGCAACCAAGACTACTCTACCCAGCAAGGATCTCATTCAGATTTGATGGAGAAATTAAAACCTTTACAGACAAGCAAAAGCTGAGAGAGTTCAGCACCACCAAACCAGCTTTACAACAAATGGTAAAGGAATTTCTTTAGACAAGAAACACAAAAGAAGGAAAACACCTATAATAACAAACCCAAAACAATTTAGAAAATGGGAATAGGAGCATACATATCGATAATTACCTTAAATGTAAATGGATTAACTGCTCCCACCAAAAGACACAGATTGGCTGAATGGATACAAAAACAAGACCCTTATATATGCTGTCTACAAGAGACCCACTTCAGACCTAGAGACACATACAGACTGAAAGTAAGAGGATGGAAAAAGATATTCCATGCAAATGGAAACCAAAAGAAAGCTGGAGTAGCAATTCTCATATCAGACAAAATAGACTTTAAAATAAGGACTATTAAAAGAGACAAAGAAGGACACTACATAATGATCAAGGGATCGATCCAAGAAGAAGATATAACAATTGTAAATATTTATGCACCCAACATAGGAGCACCTCAATACATAAGGCAAATACTAACAGCCATAAAAGGGGAAATAGACGGTAACACATTCATAGTAGGGGACTTTAACACCCCACTTTCACCCATGGACAGATCATCCAAAATGAAAATAAATAAGGAAACACAAGCTTTAAATGAAACATTAAACAAGATGGACTTAATTGATATTTATAGGACACTCCATCCAAAAACAACAGAATACACATTTTTCTCAAGTGCTCATGGAACATTCTCCAGGATAGATGATATCTTGGGTCACAAATCAAACCTTGGTAAATTTAACAAAATTGAAATTGTATCAAGTATCTTTTCCGACCACAAAGCCATGAGACTAGATATCAATTACAGGAAAAGATCTGTAAAAAATACAAACACATGGAGGCTAAACATTACACTACTTAATAATGAAGTGATCACTGAAGAAATCAAAGAGGAAATAAAAAAATACCTAGAAACAAATGACAATGGAGACACGACGACCCAAAACCTATGGGATGCAGCAAAAGCAGTTCTAAGGGGGAAGTTTATAGCAATACAAGCCCACCTTAAGAAGCAGGAAACATCTCGAATAAACAACCTAACCTTGCACCTCAAGCAATTAGAGAAAGAAGAACGAAAAAGCCCCAAAGCTAGCAGGAGGAAAGAACTCATAAAAATCAGATCAGAAATAAATGAAAAAGAAATGAAGGAAACAATAGCAAAGATCAATGAAACTAAAAGCTGGTTTTTTGAGAAGATAAACAAAATAGATAAACCACTAGCCAGACTCATCAAGAAAAAAAGGGGGACGACTCAAATCAATAGAATTAGAAATGAAAAAGGAGAAGTAACAACTGACACTGCAGAAATAAAAAGATCATGAGAGATTACTACAAGCAACTCTATGCCAATAAAATGGACAATCTGGAAGAAATGGACAAATTCTTAGAAATGCACAACCTGCCAAGACTGAATCAGGAAGAAATAAAAAATATGAACAGACCAATCACAAGCACTGAAATTGAAACTGTGATTAAAAATCTTCCAACAAATAAAAGCCCAGGACCAGATGGCTTCACAGGCGAATTCTATCAAACATTTAGAGAAGAGCTAACACCTATCCTTCTCAAACTCTTCCAAAAAATAGCAGAAGGAGGAACACTCCCAAATTCCTTCTACGAGGCCACCATCACCTTGATACCAAAATCAGACAAGGATGTCACAAAGAAAGAAAACTACAGGCCAATATCACTGATGAACATAGATGCAAAAATCCTCAACAAAATACTAGCAAACGGAATCCAACAGCACATTAAAAGGATCATACATCATGATCAAGTGGGGTTTATTCCAGGAATGCAAGGATTCTTCAATATACGCAAATCTATCCATGTGATAAACCATATTAACAAATTGAAGGAGAAAAACCATTTGATCATCTCAATAGATGCAGAGAAAGCTTTTGACAAAATTCAACACCCATTTATGATAAAAACCCTGCAGAAAGTAGGCATAGAGGGAACTCTTCTCAACATAATAAAGGTCATATATGACAAGCCCACAGCCAACATCATCCTCAATGGTGAAAAACTGAAAGCATTTCCACTAAGATCAGGAACAAGACAAGGTTGCCCACTCTCACCACTCTTATTCAACATAGTTTTGGAAGTTTTACCCACAGCAATCAGAGAAGAAAAGGAAATAAAACGAATCCAAATCGGAAAAGAAGAAGTAAAGCTGTCACTGTTTGCAGATGACATGATACTATACATAGAGAATCCTAAAGATGCTACCAGAAAACTACTGGATCTAATCAATGAATTTGGTAAAGTAGCAGGATACAAAATTAATGCACAGAAATCTCTGGCATTCCTATATACTAATGATGAAAAATCTGAAAGTGAAATCAAGAAAACACTCCCATTTACCGCTGCAACAAAAAGAATCAAATATCTAGGAATAAACCTACCTAAGGAGACAAAAGACCTGTATGCAGAAAACTATAAGACACTGATGAAAGAAATTAAAGATGATACAAATAGATGGAGAGATATACCATGTTCTTGGATTGGAAGAATCAACATTGTGAAAATGACTCTACTACCCAAAGCAATCTACAGATTCAATGCAATCCCTATCAAACTACCACTGGCATTTTTCACAGAACTAGAACAAAAAATTTCACAATTTGTGTGGAAACACAAAAGATGCCGAATAGCCAAAGCAATCTTGAGAACGATAAACGGAGCTGGAGGAATCAGGCTCCCTGACTTCAGACTATACTACAAAGCTACAGTAATCAAGACAGTATGGTACTGGCACAAAAACAGAAAGATAGATCAATGGAACAGGATAGAAAGCCCAGAGATTAACCCACACATATATGGACACCTTATCTTTGATAAAGGTGACAGGAATGTACAGTAGAGAAAGGACAGCCTCTTCAATAAGTGGTGCTGGGAAAACTGGACAGGTACATGTAAAAGTATGAGATTAGATCACTCCCTAACACCATACACAAAAATAAGCTCAAAATGGATTAAAGACCTAAATGTAAGGCCAGAAACTATCAAACTCTTAGAGGAAAACATAGGCAGAACACTCTCTGACATAAATCACAGCCACATCCTTTCTGACCCACCTCCTAGAGTAATGGAAATAAAAACAAAAATAAACAAATGGGACCTAATGAAACTTCAAAGCTTTTGCACAGCAAAGGAAACCATAATCAAGACCAAAAGACAACCCTCAGAATGGGAGAAAATATTTGCAAATGAAGCAACTGACAAAGGATTAATCTCCAAAATTTACAAGCAGCTCATGCAGCTCAATAACAAAAAAACAAACAACCCAA
>NW_021703611.1:0-9666 GCF_005190385.1 Monodon monoceros | reverse complement strand
CATCCTCAATGGTGAAAAACTGAAAGCATTTCCACTAAGATCAGGAACAAGAAAAGGTTGCCCACTCTCACCACTCTTATTCAACATAGTTTTGGAAGTTTTAGCCACAGCAATCAGAGAAGAAAAGGAATCCAAATCGGAAAAGAAGAAGTAAAGCTGTCACTGTTTGCGGATGACATGATACTATACATAGAGAATCCTAAAGATGCTACCAGAAAACTACTAGAGCTAATCAATGAATTTGGTAAAGTAGCAGGATACAAAATTAATGCACAGAAATCTCTGGCATTCCTATATACTAATGATGAAAAATCTGAGCGTGAAATCAAGAAAACACTCCCATTTACCACTGCAACAAAAAGAATAAAATATCTAGGAATAAACCTACCTAAGGAGACAGAACACCTGTATGCAGAAAATTATAAGACGTTGATGAAAGAAATTAAAGATGATACAAATAGATGGAGAGATATACCATGTTCTTGGATTGGAAGAATCAAGATTGTGAAAATGACTCTACTACCCAAAGCAATCTACAGATTCAATGCAATCCCTTTCAAACTACCACTGGCATTTTTCACAGAACTAGAACAAAAATGTCACAATTTGTATGGAAACACAAAAGTCCCCGAATAGCCAAAGAAATCTTGAGAACGAGAAACGGAGCTGGAGGAATCAGGCTCCCTGACTTCCAACTATACTACAAAGCTACAGTAATCAAGACAGTATGGTACTGGCACAAAAAAAAAAAGATAGATCAATGGAACAGGATAGAAAGCCCAGAGATAAACCCATGCACATATGGACACTTTATCTTTGATAAAGGTGGCAGGAACGTACAGTGGAGAAAGGACAGCCTCTTCAATAAGTGGTGTTGGGAAAACTGGACAGCTACATGTAAAAGTATGAGATTAGATCACTCCCTAACACCATACACAAAAATAAGCTCAAAATGGATTAAAGACCTAAATGTAAGGCCAGAAACTATCAAACTCTTAGAGGAAAACATAGGCAGAACACTCTATGACATAAATCACAGCAAGATCCTATTTGACCCACCTCCTAGAGAAATGGAAATAAAAACAAAAATAAACAAATGGGACCTAATGAAACTTCAAAGCTTTTGCACAGCAAAGGAAACCATAAACAAGACCAAAAGACAACCCTCAGAATGGGAGAAAATATTTACAAATGAAGCAACTGACAAAGGACTAATCTCCAAAATTTACAAGCAGCTCATGCAGCTCAATAACAAAAAAACAAACAAACTAATCCAAGAATGGGCAGAAGACCTATATAGACATTTCTCCAAAGAAGATATACAGACTGCCAACAAACACATGAAAGAATGCTCAACATCATTAATCATTAGAGAAATGCAAATCAAAACTACAATGAGATATCATCTCACACCAGTCAGAATGGCCATCATCAAAAAATCTAGAAACAATAAATGCTGGAGAGGGTGTGGAGAAAAGGGAACACTCTTGCACTTCTGGTGGGAATGTGAATTGGTTCAGCCACTATGGAGAACAGTATGGAGGGTCCTTAAAAAACTACAAATAGAACTACCATATGACCCAGCAATCCCACTACTGGGCATATACCCTGAGAAAACCATAATTCAAAAAGAGTTATGTACCAAAATGTTCATTGCAGCTCTATTTATAATACCCAGGAGATGGGAACAACCTAAGTGTCCATCAACAGATGAATGGATAAAGAAGATGTGGCACATATATACAATGGAATATTACTCAGCCATAAAAAGAAACGAAATTGAGCTATCTGTAATGAGGTGGGTAGATCTAGAGTCTGTCATACAGAGTGAAGTAAGTCAGAAAGAGAAAGACAAATACCGTATGCTAACACATATATATGGAATTTAAGGGAAAAAAATGTCATGAAGAACCTAGTGGTAAGACAGGAATAAAGACACAGACCTACTGGAGAACGGACTTTAGGATATGGGGAGGGGGAAGGGTGAGCTGTGACAGGGCGAGAGAGAGTCATGGACATATACACACTAACAAACGTAAGGTAGATAGCTAGTGGGAAGCATCCGCATGTCACAGGGATATCGGCTCGGTGCTTTGTGACCGCCTGGAGGGGTGTGATAGGGAGGGAGACGCATGAGGGCAGAGATATGGGAACATATGTATATGTATAACTGATTCACTTTGTTATGAAGCAGAAACTAACACATCATTGTAAAGCAATTATACCCCAATAAAGATGTTAAAAAAAAAAAAGGATCACAGACCATGATCAAGTGGGATTTATCCCACTTGATCAAGTGGGATGCAAAGATTCTTCAATATATGTAAATCAATCAATGTGATACACTGTATTAACAAATTGAAGAGTAAACACCATATGATCATCTCAATAGATGCAGAAAAATCATTTGACAAAATTCAACACCTATTTATGATAAAAACTCGCCAGAAATTGGGCATAGAGGGAGCCTACCTTAACATAATAAAGGCCATATATGACAAAACCAAAGCAAACATCATTCTCAATGATGTAAAACTAAATGCATTTCCTCTAAGATCAGGAACAAAACAAGGATGCCCACTCTTGCCACTATTATTCAACACAGTTTTGGAAGTCCCAGCCATGGCAATTAGAGAAGAAAAATAAAAGGAATACAAATTGGAAAAGAAGAAGTAAAACTGTCACTATTTGCAGATGACATGATAATATACATAGAGAATCCTAAAGATGCCACCAGAAAACTACAAGAGCTAATCAATGAATTTGGTAAAGTTGCAGGGTAGAAAATTAATGCCCAGAAATCTCTTGCATTCCTATACACTAATGATGAAAAATCTGAAAGAGAAATTAAGGAAACACTCCCATTTACCATTGCAACAAAAAGAATAAAATACATAGGAATAAACCTACCTAGGGGAACAAAAGACCTGTATGCAGAAAACTATAAGACACTGATGAAAGAAATTAAAGATGATACAAACGGAGAGATATACCATGTTCTTGGATTGGAAGAATCAATATTGTGACAATGACTATACTACCCAAAGCAATCTACAGATTCAGTGCAACCCCTATCAAATTACCAATGGCATTTTTCACAGAACTAGAACATAAAAATCTTAAAATTTGTATGGATACACAAAAGACCCCGAATAGCCAAAGCAGTCGTGAGGGAAAAAAACAGAGCTGGAAGAATCAGACTCCCTGACTTCAGACTATACTACAAAGCTACAGTAATCAAGACAGTATGGTACTGGCACAAAAACAGAAATATAGATCAATGGAACAGCATAGAAAGCCCAGAGATAAACCCATGCACCTATGGTCAACTAATCTATGACAAAGGAGGCAAGGATATACAATGGAGAAAAGACAGTCTCTTCAATAAGTGGTTCTGGGAAAACTGGACAGCTACATGTAAAAGAATGAAATTAGAAAACTCCCTAACACCATACACAAAAATGAACTCAAAATGGATTAGAGACCTAAATGTAAGGCCAGAAACTATCAAACTCTTAGAGGAGAACACAGGAAGAACACTCTATGACATAAATCACAGCAAGATCTTTTTTGATCCACCTCCTAGAGTAATGGAAATAAAAACAAAAATAAACAAATGGCACCTAATGAAACTTAAAATCTTTTGCAAAGCAAAGGAAACTACAAACAAGATGAAAAGACAACCCTCAGAATGGGAGAAAATATTTGCAAACGAATCAACAGACAAAGGATTAATCTCCAAAATATATGAAACAGCTCATACAGCTTAATATTAAAAAAAAAAAACCCAATCCAAAAATGGGCAGAAGACTTAAAAGACATTTCTCCAAAGAAGACATACAGATGGCCAAGAAGCACATGAAAAGCTGCTCAACATCACAAATTATTAGAGAAATGCAAATCGAAACTACAACGAGGTATCACCTCACACTGGTTAGAATGGGCATCATCAGAAAATCTACAAACAACAAATGCTGGAGAGGGTGTGGAGAAAAAAGAACCCTCTTGCACTGTTGGTGAGAATGTAAATTGATACAGGCACATGGAGAACAGTATGGAGGTTCCTTAAAAAACTAAAAATAGAATTACCATATGACCCAGCAATCCCACTACTGGGCATATACCCAGAGAAAGTCATAATTCAAAAAGACACATGCACCCCAATGTTCATTGCAGCACTATTTACCATAGCCAGGTCATGGAAGCAACCTAAATGTGCATCAACAGATGAACGGTTAAAGAAAATATGGTACATATATACAATGGAATATTACTCAGCCTTAAAAAGGAACGAAATTGGGTCATATGTAGAGCCGTGGATGGATCTAGAGACTGTCATACAGAGTGAAGTAAGTCAGAAAGAGAAAAACAAATATCGTATATTAACGAATATATGTGGAACCTAGAAAAATTGTACAGGTGAACCGGTTTGCAGGGCAGAAATTGAGACACAGATGTAGAGAACAAACGTATGGACACCAAGGGGGGAAAGTGGCGGGGGTGGTAGTGGTGTGATGAATTGGGAGATTGGGATTGACATGTATACACTAATATGTATAAAATAGATAACTAGTAAGAACCTGCTGTATAAGAAAAATAAAATTCAAAATCCAAAAAAAGAAAAAAAAATGGAATGAGGCCTTAAATAGATATGTCTCCAAACAAGATGACCAACATGTATATGAAAAAATGCTCTTCATCACTTATTAGGGAAATTCAAATCAAAACCAAATGAGAGGGGTGCAGGTTGGGAAGATGGCGGAAGAGTAAGACGCGGAGATCACCTTCCTCCCCACAGATACACCAGAAATACATCTATACGTGGAACAACTTCTACAGAACACCTACTGAATGCTGGCAGAAGACCTCAGACCTCCCAAAAGGCAAGAAACTCTGCACATACCTGGGTAGGGCAAAAGAAAAAACAGAGACAAAAGAATAGGGACGGCACCTGCTCCAGTGGGAGGGAGCTATGAAGGAGGAAAGGTTTCCACACACTAGGAAGCCCCTTCGCGGGCTGAGAGTCCGGAAAGCGGAGCGGGGAGCTTCGGAGCCGCGGAGGAGAGCACAGCAACAGGGGCGCGGAGGGCAAAGCGGGGAGATTCCCGCACAGAGGATCGGTGCCGACCGGCACACACCAGCCCGAGAGGCTTGTCTGCTCCCCGCCGCGGCGGGCGGGGCTGCGAGCTGAGGCTCGGGCTTCGGTCGGAGCGCAGGGAGAGGACTGGGGTTGGGTGCTTAAACACAGCCTGAAAGGGTTAGTGCGCCACGGCTAGCCAGGAGGGAGTCCGGGGAAAAGTCTGGACCTGCCTAAGAGGCAAGAGACTTTTTCTTCCCTCTTTGTTTCCTGGTGCGCGAGGAGAGGGGTTTAAGAGCGCTGCTTAAAGGAACTCCAGAGACGGGCGTGAGCCGCGGCTAAAAGCAGGGACCCCAGAGACGGGCGGGAGACTCTTAGCCTGCTGCTGCCACCACCAAGGGGCCTGTGTGCGACCACAGGTCACTATCCACACCCCTTCCGGGGAGCCTGTGCAGCCTGCCACTGCCAGGGTCCCGGGATCCAAGGACAACTTACCCAGGAGAACGAACGGCTGGCCTCAGGCTGGAGCAACGTCACGCTGGCCTCTGCCACCGCAGGCCCACCCCACACGCCGTGCCCCTCCCCCCCCCACCGGCCTGAGTGCGTCAGAGCCCCCGAATCAGCGGCTCCTTTAACCCCGTCCTGTCTGAGCGAAGAACAGACGCCCTCCAGCGACCTACACGCAGAGGCAGGGCCAAATCCAAAGCTGAGCCCCTGTGATCTGTGAGAACAAAGAAGAGAAAGGGAAATCTCTCCCAGCAGCCTCAGAAACAGCGGATTAAAGCTCCACAATCAACTTGATGTACCCTGCATCTGTGGAATTCATGAATAGACAACAAATCATCTCCAATTGAGGAGGTGGACTTCGAGAGCAAGATCTATGATTTTTTCCCCTTTCCTCTTTTTGTGAATGTGTATGTGTATGCTTCTGTGTGAGATCTTGTCTGTATAGCTTTGCTTCCACCATTTGTTCTACGGTTCTATCAGTCCATTGTTGTTTTTTTTTAATTTTTTTTCTTAATAATTTTAATTTTAATAACTTTATTATACTTTTCTTTCTTTCTTTCTTTTTCTTCCTTTCTTCCTTTCCTCCTTTCCTTCCTTCCCTCCTTTAGACAATGAATCATCCCAAATTGAGGAGGTGGATTTGAGAGCAAGATTTATGATTTTTTTCCCCTTTACCTCTTTTTGTGAGGGTGTATGTGTATGCTTCTGTGTAAGATTTGGGCTGTATAGCTTTGCTTCCACCATTTGTCCTAAGGTTCTATCCGTCCCTTTTTTTTTCTTTTCCTAAATAATTATTTTTTAATTCAATAACTTTATTATACTTTATTTTATTTTACTGTACCTTCTTTCTTTCTGTCTTTTTTCCTTCCTTCCCTCCTCCCTCTCTCCCTCCTTTCTTTCTTTCTTGCCTTCTTTCCTTTTCTTCTTTCTTTCTTTCTTTCCTTCTTCCTTCCTTCCATCCTTTCTCTCTTCCTACTTCTACTAATTCTCTCTACTTTTTCTCCCTTTTATTCTGAGCCATGTGGATGAAAGGCTCTTGGTGCTCCAGCCAGGAGTCAGGGCTCTGCCTCTGAGGTGGGAGAGCCAACTTCAGGACACTGGTCGACAAGAGACCTCCCAGCTCCACATAATATCAAGTGGCGAAAATCTCCCAGAGACCTCCATCTTAACACCAGCACCCAGCTTCACTCAACGACCAGCAAGCTACAGTGCTGGACAACCTATGCCAAACAACTAGAAAAACAGGAACACAACCCCACCCATTAGCAGAGAGGCTGCCTAAGATCATAATAAGGCCACAGACACCCCAAAACACACCACCAGACGTGAACCTACCCACTAGAGAGACAAGATCCAGCCTCATCCACCACAACACAGGCACTAGTCCCCTCCACCAGGAAGCCTACACAACCCACTGAACCAACCTTAGCCACGGGAGACAGACATCAAAAACAGCGGGAGCTATGAACCAGCAGCTTGCAAAAAGGAGACCCCAAACACAGTAAGATAAGCAAAATGAGAAGACAGAGAAACACACAGCAGATGAAGGAGCAATATAAAAATGTACCAGACATAACAGATGAAGAGGAAATACGCAGTCTACCTGAAAAAGAATTCAGAATAATGATAGTAAAGATGATCCAAAATCTTGGAAATAGAATGGACAAAATGCAAGAAACACTTAACAAGGACCTAGAAGAAATAAAGATGAAACAAACAACGATGAACAACACAATACATGACATGAAAAATACTCTAGAAGGGATCAATAGCAGAATAACTGAGGCAGAAGAACGGATAAGTGACCTGGAAGATAAAATAGTGGAAATAACTACTGCAGAGCAGAATAAAGAAAAAAGAATGAAAAGAACTGAGGACAGTCTCAGAGACCTCTGGGACAACATTAAACGCACCAGCATTCGAATTATAGGGGTTCCAGAAGAAGAAGAGAAAAAGAAAGGGACTGAGAAAATATTTGAAGAGATTATAGTTGAAAACTTCCCTAATGTGGGAAAGGAAATAGTTAATCAAGTCCAGGAAGCACAGAGAGTCCCATACAGGATAAATCCAAGGAGAAATACACCAAGACACATATTAATCAAACTGTCAAAAATTAAATACAAAGAAAACATATTAAAAGCAGCAAGGGAAAAACAACAAATAACACACAAGGGAATTTCCATAAGGTTAGCAGCTGATCTCTCAGCAGAAACTCTGCAAGCCAGAAGGGAGTGGCAGGACATACTGAAAGTGATGAAGGAGAAAAACCAAGATTACTCTACCCAGCAAGGATCTCATTCAGATTTGATGGAGAAATTAAAACCTTTACAGACGAGCGAAAGCTGAGAGAGTTCAGCACCACCAAACCAGCTTTACAACAAATGCTAAAGGAACTTCTCTAGACAAGAAACACAAGAGAAGGAAAAGACCTATAATAACGAACCCAAAACAATTTAAAAAATGGGAATAGGAACATACATATTGATAATTACCTTAAATGTAAATGGACTAAATGCTCCCACCAAAAGAAACACACTGGCTGAATGGATACAAAAACAAGACCCATATATATGCTGTCTATAAAAGACCCACTTCAGACCTAGAGACACATAAAGACTGAAAGTAAGGGGATGGAAAAAGATATTCCATGCAAATGGAAACCAAAAGTAAGCTGGAGTAGTAATTCTCATATCAGACAAAATAGACTTTAAAATAAAGACTTCACAAGAGACAAAGAAGGACACTACATAATGATCAAGGGATCGATCCAAAAAGAAGATATAACAATTGTAAATATTTATGCGCCCAACATAGGAGCACCTCAATACATAAGGGAAAAACTAACAGCCAGAAAAAGGGAAATCGACAGTAACACATTCATAGTAGGGGACTTTAACACCCCACTTTCACCAATGGACAGATCATCCAAAATGAAAATAAATGAGGAAACACAAGCTTTAAATCATACATTAAACAAGATGGACTTAATTGATATTTATAGGACACTCCATCCAAAAACAACAGAATACACATTTTTCTCAAGTGCTCATAGAACATTCTCCAGGAAAGATCATATCTTTGGTCACAAATCAAGCCTTGGTAAATTTAAGAAAAGTGAAATTGTATCAGGTATCTTTTCTAACCACAACGCCATGCGACTAGATATCAATTACAGGAAAAGATCTGTAAAAAATACAAACACATGGAGGATAAACAATACACTACTTAATAACGAAGTGATCACTGAAGAAATCAAAGAGGAAATAAAAAATACCTAGAAACAGATGACAATGGAGACACGACGACCCAAAACCTATGGGATGCAGCAAAAGCAGTTCTAAGAAGGAAGTTTATAGCAATACAATCCTACCTTAAGAAACAGGAAACATCTCGAATAAACAACCTAACCTTGCACCTAAAGCAATTAGAGAAAGAAGAACAAAAAAACCCCAAAGTTAGCAGAAGGAAAAAATTCATAAAAATCAGATCAGAAATAAATGAAAAAGAAATGAAGGAAATGATACCAAAGATCAATAAAACTAAAAGCTGCTTCTTTGAGAAGATAAACAAAATTGATAAAGCATTAGCCAGACTCATCAAGAAAAAAAGGGAGAAGACTCAAATCAATAGAATTAGAAATGAAAAAGGAGAAGTAACAACTGACACTGCAGAAATACAAAAGATCATGAGAGATTACTACAAGCAACTCTATGCCAATAAAATGGACAACCTGGAAGAAATGGACAAATTCGTAGAAAGGCACAACCTGCCAAGACTGTATCAGGAAGAAATAGAAAATATGAACAGACCAATCACAAGCACTGAAATTGAAACTGTGATTAAAAATCTTCCAACAAACAAAAGCCCAGGACCAGATGTCTTCACAGGCGAATTCTATCAAACATTTAGAGAAGAGCTAACACCTATCCTTCTCAAACTCTTCCAAAATATAGCAGAGGGAGGAACACTCCCAAATTCCTTCCACGAGGCCACCATCACCTTGATACCAAAACCAGACAAGGATGTCACAAAGAAAGAAAACTACAGGCCAATATCACTGATGAACACAGATGCAAAAATCC
>NW_021703610.1:0-2286 GCF_005190385.1 Monodon monoceros | reverse complement strand
TTTACATCCTCACCATTAACTTTACTCTGAAAAACAATCTTTAATAACTTGTTAAGAAAATTATTGTGAAAAATTTTGGTGAAAAAGTGTAGCTCTAGTTTTAATTTATACTTCTTAGATTACAACTAAGATTGACTTTTATTTCTTCAATGTATGCTAGCCATTTGTATTGGCTTCATAGCCTTTGCCCATTTTTCTCTAATATGGTTCTAGTGTTTTTTCTCATCTACTTACATGAACATTTTATACATTATGTGAGTATTTCACATATTTTACACAGTATATGAACATTTTACAAATTGCTCATGTGAATATTTTACATATTAAACCCTTTGTTTAATGTGTTCATAGTTTTTTCCCAGTTTTCCATTTCTTTAATTTGATTTAATTTTATTTTTAAGTGGTTTTGGCATATATTTCAGTTTAATATATTAAAATAGAGTGGGTCTTTTCCTTTCCAATGCCTTTCATGGCCTTTATGTTTAGACAGAAAGTTATCTGCCCATCCAGAGAAAGATAAATATTACCTTATGGGGTTTTTCCTTTTTATACGTTAATTTTACTTTTAATTTGCATTTTCGTTATACCTTTATTTCTAAGTGGGGTTTTGGGGTTTGTTTTATTAACTTTTTTTTATAGTTTTGCGAGTATGGTATGAGGAATAAGGGAGATGTAAGTATGATTCCTAGTCCTAGTGTGTTGTGTTCCTCTCTATTAGTTTATAGGAGCTTTTCTTTGTCCCAGTGCTCTTAAATTTCTTCCGTCTCAGAATTCTCGTTGTTTAGTTTTATGAAAACTTTTTAGTTCCTTCTTTGACAACTTCCTCTAGTTTGTTCCTCTGTACATTAACTCCTGTATTTGGATATCAGACCTCATGGACTGGACCTCCAATTTTTGTGCCTAGTCTTCTTCCAATTTTCTTTCCCTTTATCACTGTGCTTTATCTTCTGAAATTTCTTCTCATCTTTATCTTGTAAACCTACTTCTATTGTCTTTTTCATTTATCCTATCTTTTAATTTTTAACAGCTCATTTCTGTCCCCTTAGCTTTTTCAAGTGTATATAGCTTCCTTACCTGCCCCCACCATTGTCCTATTTTTGTTTCACAGGTGCACTTATTTCATGTCTCAGAAAATACTAAAACGTCAATGGCTTTTGGAGGTATTTTTCCCTCCTGCATAGTCTGTTTCTTTGAAACTTTTTTATTTTTTTTTCTTTTGTTTTGTTTTGGTTTGGTTTCTCTCTTTCATGTTTAGGGCTTTCCTCAAGTGTCTGGTGATCTTTAGTAGTTGGCACACATGTAAGAGTACAGCATAAAGAACTGATTAGAAGCTCAGGGTGTGTGTATGAGTTTGGAGATTATGCTTCCCTGAATGCCGATCTGGCGGGGTTGTTTCCTGTCTGACCTCTGATGCTGGTATCTCTACGACAGGTGATATTCAACAGTGAAGAATCTTCCAATCTTCCTCCTGAGGGGACAGGCCTGGCTTCCCCACCACATGGAAAGTGGGTTCTGGATTTTCCAATATCCAGCTTGGGAAGTTCACTAAATCAATTGGTTTTCCTTATGACAACCACATTCTCAACAATTCCTGGAAATTCCCAGTGCAGAGACCATCCTTTTCAGCTGCTCTAGAAAATGAAGCTTAGTCTTCTGTTCAGGGTGAGAGAGCAGTTTACCCTGCTGCCCAGGGGAGGGGATCTGAGGTTCTCACTGCTTCTAAGACACACTTTCCACAAGCCCTCCTTAGCCTCATTTTAACTGCCACTTCCAGAGGCACCTGGTGCCATGAAATCCTAAGCCTTCTGGGTTCTTAGAGACTATTGTGTTGCTTCTTGGCTTTCCTCACTGCCAATTTAGCATTCAAATTTCCTGGGTTTGACAAATCAGTTTCAACTTGTCCATCTGTTTTCAAGATTTGCTACTATATTATCTCCTTTACCATTTTCTTGGCATATTACTTCTTAAAACAAAAATCCTGTTATCGTCACTCCGGTGTAGTTTTGGAGGGAACAAATAAATGATTGTGTTTAAACCACCATCTTTATCTCTTCTTGTTTCCCCAAATGTCTCTCACGATAGTTCCTTAAACAAACTCCCAGCTTCAGTCAAATCCATCTAGCCATTATCCCTGACTCCATGTGCTTCCTCCCTCACTTCTGTTCTCTTACCCTTATCTAAATTACAATCCCTGCTTTCAAGAAGACTCTCCTACTTGAGGGATTCTTCTCTACAAAACCTAGGTCTCGGAAACGACTGTCCTCTACACTCCACCAACACCATTTG
>NW_021703609.1:0-4777 GCF_005190385.1 Monodon monoceros | reverse complement strand
TGAACCCGAGTAAAAGGGGACGAAAACTGAGATGCATTTGAAAACGTATGCCGGTCACACGGTGCACCATACTGTGGGTTTCCCATGCATGTTTTAGCTGAAGGAAGAATCCCTTAAACCTGGAGAGTTGGGACCCATGGAATGGGTACCATGCAGTATGACTTCAAAGGGTCTGCATTTGCACATCGAACCTCACCAATGCAATCAGTCCGAAGTGCCCAGCCTTATGTCTCACTCAGCTCTGGGTGTAGATGTGGAAAATCCAGGTTGCATCACAAGCCCTGAATGAATTATTTAAGAATTGCTCTCTATTTCCCTGTCCTTGTGTTTTGTTTTTCTACTTCATTTTGATAATGGGATTTATCGGATTTTCTCTGCTGCATTCGTGCCACTGTACACACGCTTCAATCTCTTACGGAGACATATAAATCCATGGGTTTGAAGATTCTTACTAGTCAGGTGTATTCCTAGGCGTTGAATATGGGGTGTTTAGTCCATTTCGTTGAGCAAGGGGTAGGTCTTGACTATTACATATTTGGCTTATGGAAAGGTATCTGTGCTAATTTCTATCTCTGGTTTTATGCAGCACCCCAACTCACCTTTCCCCTTAAGCTAGCATAAGATGGTTTTCTAAATTTGAGACCCTGTTCTGTTTTGTAATTCAGTTCATGTGTAGCCAAGTTTACATTCCGTGTATTAGTGATATCTTATGATGTTTCATTTTCTGTGAGAATTATTTCACTTAGAATCATCGTACTTGAATCCACTCATTATGCCGCGACGGGCCTGATGACGTAGATTTCATTGCTGAGTGATATTCCATTGTACGTACGTACCACAACTTCTTTATCCATTTTTCACATTCTGGGATATTTAACTTGTACCGTAGACGAGGTTCTTGTAAACAGAGCCATCCGAAACTTTGGGGTGGCTGTGTGTTTTTGATTTTAATTTCCCTAAGCTATAGAACCATAAGTGGTAGTGCCATATGCAGCGTTGCTTTGTTTTTTTATGTGTTCCAGGAAACACCATACACTTCTCCAGACTGGCTGTTGGCAATTTACATCCCGCCCATCAGCATAACAAGGCTCCCTGTTCTCCATGGCCTGTGCTGCCTTTCTGGATTTTACACTTTATTCAGATGGCCCTTTTGACCGGGGGCAGTGAGACTTCATTGTAGTGCAGATTTCTTTAACATGCTTGCTTTGTTGGCCAAATAGAGCTTATGCGTTTTTTCCTGAATATATTCAGGAAAAAACGCATACGCCCTTTTTGGTCAAGAGCATCATTGTCGACGTTCTGCCTCCTTTCCTATGCTTTAAATGCAATTCCCGTCTACCCCCTGAAATCATTTTCCTGCAATTCTGCCCCGCTTACAAGTCGTCTTCGCAGCCTACCTTCAATGTGTTTTTAGACGATAGCTGTCATTTATAACTCTGCAGGTTTGTAAGTTACAGTGCCCCTGAGCTCCTTTCTTCAACTCGCTATCTTGTGAGCTGGCCGCAAACCCGCAGGATTGTTTCAGGCCCTAATCTGGTTCCGGCACGGCATGCTGAGCGTGTGGTTAATTCCTCTTCCTGGTGGGAAATAAGCGTTCAATGTGCCCGTGCAGACACCTACAGCTAGTCTCTCATTGGTTCTCCCTATTCCTGTTCATCTTGCGCAGAAATTGCAAACTGTGCCAAACAGGAGGTTAAAGGCAGTGACTCTCCAAGTGGGGAGAGTTTAGTAAAGGGTCTGGAATGGTGAATCCGAGTACCAGGGGACGAAAACTGAGATGCATTTGAAAACGTTTCCCGGTCACACGGTGCACAATACTGTGGGTTTCCCATGCATGTTTTAGCTGAAGGAAGAATCCCTTAAACCTGGAGAGTTAGGACCCACGGAATGGGTACTATGCAGTATGACTTCAAATGGTCTGCATTTGCTCATCGAACCTCACCAATGCTATCAGCCCGAAGTGCTCAACCTTATATCTCACTCAGCTCTGAGTGTAGATGTGGTAAATCCAGGTTGCATCACATGCCCTGAATGAATTAAGAATTGCTCTCTATTTCCCTGTTCTTGTGTTTTGTTTTTGTAATTCATTTTGATAATGGGATTTATCGGATTTTCTCTGCTGCATTCATGCCGCTGTACACACGCTTCATTCTCTTACGGAGACATATAAATCCATGGGTTTGAAGATTCTTACTAGTCAGGTGTATTCCTAGGCGTTGAATATGGGGTGTTTAGTCCATTTCGTTGAGCAAGGGGTAGGTCTTGACTATTACATATTTGGCTTATGGAAAGGTATCTGTGCTAATTTCTATCTCTGGTTTTATGCAGCACCCCAACTCACCTTTCCCCTTAAGCAAGCATAAGTTGGTTTTCTAAATTTGACACCCTGTTCTGTTTTCTCATTCAGTTCATGTGTAGCCAAGTTTACATTCCGTGTATTAGTGATATCTTATGATGTTTCATTTTCTGTGTGACTTATTTCACTTAGAATCATCGTACCTGAATCCACTCATTATGCCGTGATGGGCCTGATGACATAGATTTCATTGCTGAGTGATATTCCATTGTACGTACGTACCACAACTTCTTTATCCATTTTTCACGTCCTGGGATATTTAACTTGTACCGTAGATGAGGTTCTTGTAAACAGAGCCGTCCGAAACTTTGGGGTGGCTGTGTGTTTTTGATTTTAATTTCCCTAAGCTATACGACCATAAGTGGAAGTGCCGTAGGCTCCGTTGCTTTGTTTTTTAGGTGTTCCAGGAAACACCATACACTTCTCCAGAGTGGCTGTTGGCAATTAACAACCCGCCCATCAGCATAACAAGGCTCCCTGTTCTCCATGGCCTGTGCTGCCTTTCTGGATTTTACACTTTTTTCAGATGGCGCTTTTGACCGGGGGGCAGTGAGACTTCATTGTAGTGCAGTATTCTTTAACATGCTTGCTTGGTTGGCCAAAAAGGGCGTATGCATTTTTTCCTGAATATATTCAGGAAAAAACGCATACGCCGTATTTGGCCAAGAGCATCATTGTCGACGTTCTGCCTCTTTTCCTATGCTTTAAATGCAAATCCCGTCTACCCCCTGAAATCGTTTTCCTGCAATTCTGCCCCGCTTACAAGTCGTCTTCGCAGCCTTCCTTCAATATATTTTTGGACGATGGCTGTCATTTACAACTCTGCAGGTTTGTGAGTTACAGTGCCCCTGAGCTCCTTTCCTCAACTGGCGTTCTTGTGAGCTGGCCGCAAACGCGCAGGATTGCTTCAGGCCCTAATCTGGTTCCGGCACGGCATGCTGAGCCTGTGGTTAATTCCTCTTCCTGGTGGGAAATGAGCGTTAAATTTGCCCGTGCAGACACCTACAGCTAGTCTCTCATTGGTTCTCACTATTCCTGTTCATCTTGCGCAGAAATTGCAAACTGTGCCCAACAGGAGGTTAAAGGCACTGACTCTCCAAGTGGGGAGAGTGTTAGTAAAGGGTCTGGAATGGTGAACCCGAGTAAAAGGGGACGAAAACTGAGATGCATTTGAAAACGTTTGCCGGTCACACGGTGCACCATACTGTGGGTTTCCCATGCATGTTTTATCTGAAGGAAGAATCCCTTCAACCTGGACAGTTGGGACCCATGGAATGGGTACCATGCAGTATGACTTCAAAGGGTCTGAATTTGCTCATCGAACCTCACCAATGTTATCAGCCCGAAGTGCCGAACCTTATGTCTCACTCAGCTCAGGGTGTAGATATGGTAAATCCAGGTTGCATCACAAGCCCTGAATGAATTATTTAAGAATTGCTCTCTATTTCACTGTCCTTGAGTTTTGATTTTGTAATTCATTTTGATAATGGGATTTACCGGATTCTAACTGCTGCGTGTAGGCCGCTGTACACACGCTTGATTTCCTTATGGAGACATATAAATCCATGGGTTTTAAGAATCTTACTTGTCAGGTATATTCCCAGGCGTTGAATATGGGGTGTTGAGTCCATTTCGTTGAGCAAGGAGTAGGTCTACTCTATTATATATTTGGCTTATGGAACGGTATCTGTGCTAATTCCAATCTCTGGTTCTTTGCAGTACCCCAACTCACCTTTCCCCATAAGCAAGCATAAGTTGGTTTTCTAAATTTGAGATCCTGTTCTATTTTGTAATTCAGTTCATGTGTAGATAAGTTTACATTCCTTGTATTAGTGATATCTTATGATGTTTCTTTTTCTGTGTGACTTATTTCTCATAGAATCATCGTACCTGAATCCACTCATTATGCCGCTACGGGCCTGATGACGTAGATTTCATTGCTGAGTGATATTCCATTGTACATACGTACCACAACTTCTTTATCCATTTTTTGCTTTCTCGGATATTTAACTTGTACCGTACATGAGGTTCTTGTAAACAGAGCCGTCCCAAACTTTAGGGTGGCTGTGTGTGTTTGATTTTAATTTCCCTAAGCTATAGGACCATAAGTGGAAGTGCCATAGGCTGTGTTGCTTTCTTTCCTACGTGTTTCAGGAAACAGCATACACTTCTCCAGAGTGGCTGTTGGCAATTTACATCCTGCCCATCACTATAACAAGGCTAGCTGTTTTCCATGACCTGTCCTGCCTTTCTGGATTTTACACTATTTTCAGATGGCCCTTTTGACCGGGGGCAGTGAGAGTTCATTGTAGTGCAGATTTCATTTACACGCTTGCTTGGTTGGCCAAAAAGGGCGTATGCGTTTTTTCCTCAATATATTCAGGGAAAAACGCATACGCCCTTTTTGGCCAAGTGCATCAT
>NW_021703608.1:0-5995 GCF_005190385.1 Monodon monoceros | reverse complement strand
TGTAGTTTTGATTTGCATTTCTCTAATAATTAGTGATGTTGCACATCCTTTCATGTGCCTCTTGGCCATCTGTATGTCTTCCTTAGTGAAATGTCTATTTAGGTCTTGCCCATTTTTTAATTGGATTGTTTGATATTTTGATATTGAGCTCCATGGGCTGTTTGCATATTTTGGAGATTAATCCTTTGTCTGTTGTTTCATTTGCAAATATGTTCTCCCATTCTGAGGGTTGTCTTTTTGTCTTGTTTATGGTTTCCTTTGCTGTGCAAAAGCCTTTACGTTTAATTAAGTCCCATTTGTTTATTTTTGCTTTTATTTCCGTTACTCTAGGAGGTGGGTCAAAAAAGATCTTGCTGTGAATTATGTCAAAGAGTGTTTTTCCTATGTTTTCCTCTAAGAGTTTTATATTGTCTGGTCTTAGATTTAGGTCTTTAATCCATTTTGAGTTTATTTTTGTGTATGATGTTAGATAGTGTTCTAATTCCATTCTTTTACAGGTAGCTATCCAGTTTTCCCAGCACCACTTATTGAAGAGGCTATCTTTTCTCCACTGTATGTTCTTGCCTCCTTTATCATAAATTAGGTGACCATATGTGTGTGGGCTTATCTCTGGGCATTCTATCCTGTACCATTGATCTGTATTTCTGTTTTTGTGCCAGTACAATACTGTCTTGATTACTGTAGCTTTGTGGTATAGTTTGAAGTTGAGGAGCCTGATTCCTCCAACTCCGTTTTTCTTTCTCAAGATTGCTTTGTCTGTTTGGGGTCTTTTGTGTTTCCATACGAATTTTAAATTTCTTTGCTCTAATTCTGTGAAGAGTGCCATTGGTAGTCTGATAGGCATTGAGTTGAATCTGTAGGTTGCTTTGGGTAGTATAGTCATTTTCACAATATTGATTTTTCCAATCCAAGAACATGGTATATTTCTCCATCTGTTTATGTCATCTTTGATTTCTTTCATCAGTGTTTTATAGTTTTATGAGTACAAGTATTTTGCCGCCTTAGGTAGGTTTATTCCTAAATATTTTATTCTTTTTGTTGTGATGCTAAATGGGATTGTTTCCTTCATTTCTCTTTCTGATTTTTCGTTGTTGGTATATAGGAAAGTCAGAGATTTCTGTGCATTAATTATGTATCCTGCAAACTTACCAAATTCATTGATTAGTTCTAGTAATTTTCTGGTGGCATCTTTAGGATTTTCTGTGTATAGTATCATGTCAGCTGCAAACAGTGACAGTTTAGTTTTTCTTCTCTGATTTGGATTCCTTTTATTTCTTTTTCTTCTCTGATTGCCATGGCTAGGACTTCCAAGACTATGTTGAATAAGAGTGGTGAGAGTGGACATCCTGTCTTGTTCCTGATCTCAGTGGAAATGCTTTCAGTTTTTCACGATTCAGTATGATGCTTGCTGTGGGTTTGTCATATATGGCCTTTATTATGTTGAGGTAGGTTCCCTCTATGTACATTTTCTGGAGAGTTTTTATCATAAGTGGGTGTTGAATTCTGTCAAAAGCTTTTTCTGCACCTATTGAGATGACCATTTGGTTTTTATTCCTTAATTTGTTAATGTGGTGTATCACATTGATTGATTTGTGTATACTGAAGAATCTTTGCATCCCTGGGATAAATCCCACTTGATCATGGTGTATGATCCTTTTAATGTGTCATTGGATTCTGTTTGCTAGTATTTTGTTCAGGATTTTTGCATCTATGTTCATCAGTGATATTGGTCTATAATTTTCTTTTTTGGTGATATCTTTTTCTGGTTTCAGTATCAGGGTGATGGTGTCTTCGTAGAATGTATTTGGGAGTGTTTCTCCCTCTGCAATTTTTTGGAAGAGTTTGAGAAGGATCAGTGCTACCTTTCTCTAAATGTTCGATAGAATTCGCCTGTGAAGCCATCTGTTCCTGGACTTTTGTTTGTTGGAAGATTTTTAATTACAGTTTCAATTTCATTACTTGTGATAGGTGTGTTTATATTTTCGAATTCTTCCTGGTTCAGTCTTGGAAAATTGTACCTTTCCAAGAATTTGTCCATTTCTTCATGGTTATCCATTTTATTGGCATATAGTTGTTTGTAGTAGTCTCTTATAATCCTTTGTATTTCTGCTGTGTCAGTTGTGATTTCTTCTTTTTTGTTTCTAATTTTATTGATTTGCGTCCTCTCTCTTTTTTTTTTTTAATGAATCTGGCTAAAGATTTATCAGTTTTGTTTATCTTCTCAAACAGCCAGCTTTTAGTTTTATTGATCTTTGTTATTGTTTCCTTCGTTTCTATATCATTTATTTCTGCTCTGATCTTTATGGTTTCCTCTACTGACTTTAGGTTTTCTTTGTTCTTCTTTCTCTAGTTGTTTTAAGTATAGGGTTAGATTGTTTATTTGAGATTTTTCTTGTTTCTTGAGGTGAGACTGAATTGCTATAAACTTCCCTCTTAGAACTGCTTTTGCTGTGTCCCATATGTTTTGGGTTGTTGTGTTTTCATTGTCATTTGCTTCTATGTATTTTTTTTTAATTTCTTCTTGATTTCTTGAGTGATCTCTTGGTTATTTAGTAGCACACTGTTTAGCCTCCATGTAGTTGTGTTTTTTACAGTTTTTTCTTGTAATTGATTTCCAGTCCCATAGCTTTCTGGTCAGAAAAGATGCTTGATACAATTTCAATTTCCTTAAATTTTCCAAGGCTTGATTTTTGACCCGTGATGTGACCCACCTTGGAAAATGTTCCATGTGCACTTGAGAAGAAATTGTATTCTGCCACTTTTGGGTGGAATGTCCTATAAATATCAATTAGATCTATTTGGTCTATTGTGTTATTTAAAGCTTTGTTTCCTTATTTATTTTCTGTGTGGATGATCTGTTCATTGGTGTAAGTGGTATGTTAAAGTCCCCTATTATGTTACTGTCAATTTCTCCTTTCATGGTTATTAGTATTTGCCTTATGTGTTGAGGTGCTCCTATGTTGGGTGCATAAACATTTATAACTGTTATATCTTCTTCTTGGATTGATCCTTTGATCATTATGTAGTGTCCCTCCTTATCTCTTGTAACATTCTTTATTTTAAAGTCTATTCTATCGGGTACAAGTATTGCTACTCCACCTTTCTTTTGATTTCCATATTCATGGAATATCTTTTTCCATCCCTTCACCTTCAGTCTATATGTGTACCTAGGTCTGAAGTGGGTCTCTTGTAGACAGCATATATATGAGTCTTGTTTTTGTATCCATTCAGCCAGTCTGTGTCTTTTGGTTATGGCCTTTAATCCATTTACATTCAAGGTTATTATTGATATGTATGTTCCTATTACCATTTTCTTAATTATGTTCCTTTTACCATTTTCTTAATCATTTTGGGTTTGTTTTTGTGGGTCTTTTTCTTCTTTTGGGTTTCTCGCCTAGATAACTTTCTTTAGCTTAGCTCCTGCTTGTCTGAAAACATTTTTATTTCTCCACTGAATCTGAATGAGATCTTTGCTGGGTAATCTTGGTTGTAGGATTTTCTCTTTCATCACTTTAAGTATATCCTACTATACCTTTCTGGCCTGCAGAATTTCTGCTGAAAAATCAGCTGATAACCTTATGGGGATTCCTTTGTATGTTATTTTTTGTTTTTCCCCTGTTGCTTTTAATATTTTTTCTTTGAATTTAATTTTTGTTAGTTTGATTAATATGTGTCTTTTTGTGTTTCTCCTAGGGATTATCCTCTATGGGACTCTCTGTGCTTCCTGGACTTGGGTGACTATTTCCTTTCCCATGTTAGGGAAGTTTTTGACTATAATCTCTTCAAATATTTTCTCAGACCCTTTTTTTTTCTCTTCTTCTTCTGGGAGCCCTATAATTCAAATGTTGGTGCATTTAATGTTGTCCCAGAGGTCTCTAAGATTGTCTTCAATTCTTTTCATTCTTTTTTCTTTATTCTGCTCCTCAGCAGTTATTTCCATCTATTTGTCTTCCAGCTTACTTATTTGTTCTTCTGCCTTAGTTATTCTGTTATTGATTCCTTCTAGTGTATTTTTCATTTCAGTTACTGTGTTTTTCATCTCTGTTTGTTCTTTAGTTCTTCTAGATCTTTGTTAAACATTTCTTATATTTTCTCAATCCATGCCTCTATTCTATTTCTGAGATTCTGGATCATCTTTACTATCATTACTCTGAATTCTTTTTCAGGTAGATTGCCTATTTCCTCCTCATTTATTTGGTCTTGTAGGGTTTTACCTTGCTCCTTCATCTTTGACATATTTTTTTGCTGTCCCATTTTTTTTTTTTTTTTTTTTTTAGTGGCATTGTGTTCCTGTCTTACTGGTTGTTTGGCCTGCGACTTCCAACACTGCAGTTTGTAGGCAGTTGGGTAGAGCTGGGTCTTGGGGCTGAGATGAGGACCTCCATGAGACCTTACTCCAATGAATATTCCCTTGGGTCTGAGGTTCTCTGTTAGTCCAGTGGTTTGGGCTCAGAGCTCCCACAGCAGATGCTTCAGCCTGATCCCTAGCTCATGAACTAAGATCCCACAAGCCGCGTGGGATGGTTTAAAAAAAAAAAAAGAGAACAATAACAAAGTAAAAAATAAAATTGGACTAGGAAATTAACAGATATGTTAGAAAGAATATAAAAATAAAAATATAGATGAATCAACAACCAGAAGGCACAACAGTACCACAATAGTAAAAATTAGGAGGAGGGAAAGGAAAAAAAAAGGGGGGGGGAAGGCCTTGGCTGTGGAGGGTGAGGCCTAAGCAAGGGTGAATTTAGGGTGGTGGGCAGGGCCTATGCTTAGGACCCATAGGGCTGGAAAAGGCCCTGGGGGCTGTGGAGGGTGGGGCTTAGGCTCAATGGAACAGAAGGGCCCAGGCGTGCCCCCCACCCCTTGTCTCAGAAGGCAAGGGACCTCACTTGGGAGCCCAGCAGGCTTCCTGGGCTTGAGTGGGTGGGACAATTGCCCTCTGCTTCTCTCTGCTCCTCACAGAGGGCGCATCCCCCCTGCCTCTCCTGATCTCCCTGGCCTCCCTCCTATGCCCCAGGGATCCACATGGCCTGGTGGGGCTTTGGATGTGGGGTACTGACCTGGAACCTCAGCAGGCTCCCCAGGCCCAAGTGGGTGGGGCGATCGCCCTCTGGTCCTCTCTCGCTCTTCCCAGAAGGCCCCTCCCACCTGCCTTTCCTGATCTCCCCAGCCTCAGGAGCACTGATCCTGTCTGGCCTCCACTTCTCCTCCCCCTTCAGTCCCCCCACATCCTGCAGGTTCACTTGGGGGCTCCTCCCATCTCCTTGGGTGTCAGAGTCCTCCACCAGCAGCAGGCAGGCACCCTAGTGGTGGGGAGACACTAACTCAGCATCTTCCCACACTGCTATCTTGACTTCCCCCCCCACCTTTTTCTTTTTCTTTTAAACATCTTTATTGGAGTATAATTGCTTTACAATGGTGTGTTAATTTCTGCTTTATAACAAAGTGAATCAGCTATACATATACATATATCCCCATATTTCCTCCCTCTTGCATCTCCCTCCCACCCTCCCTATCCCACCCCTCTAAGTGGTCACAAAGCACTGAGCTGATCTCCCTGTGCAATGCAGCTGCTTCCCACCAGCTATTTTACATTTGGTAGTGTATATATGTCCATGCCACTCTCTCACTTTATCCCAGCTTACCCTTCCCCCTCCCCGTGTCCTCAAGTCCATTCTCTAGTAGGGTTGTGTCTTTATTCCCGTCCTGCCCCTAGGTTCTTCATGACCTTTTTCTTTTTTTTTTTTAGATTGCATATATATGTGTTAGCATACAGTATTTGTTTTTCTCTTTCTGACTTACTTCACTGTATGACAGACTCTAGGTCCATCCGCCTCACTACGAATAACTCAATTTCATTTCTTTTTAAGGCTAATATTTCATTGAATATGTGTGCCACCTCTTCTTTATCTATTCATCTGTCGAAGGACACTTAGGTTGCTTTCATGTCCTGGCTATTGTAAATAGAGCTGCAGTGAACATTGTGGTACATGTC
>NW_021703607.1:0-6629 GCF_005190385.1 Monodon monoceros | reverse complement strand
GTACGAGCAACTGGGACTGCAGCCTGGTGACCAGCAGACATATTTTCGGCTACTTAGGAACACTTCTACTCCTCTAATCCAGGGAAAATCTGCACCCACATTCAGCGAGAAGTGGCTTCAGAAGGCAGAACTTTGACCTTCAGCGCCCCTCAAGAATGAGGAACAGTAACAAGGAAAGGAGGGATTCTGTTGCCAGAGCTGTGCCAGGTCTTTACCCAAAACCCACCAACCCGCCCCTCCCCACCCCCGAACAGGAATAAACATGTATCTTTAAGTCACAGGATCTGCAGACAAAAGGAGGAAGCTATACAGACCAGAAAAAGAAAAAAAAACCGAACCAGCTGGAACCAAGGTGGCAACGAATCTGACCTCCAACAGACCCTCAGTCTCATCACACGCTGATTTTACCACATCAGCTACTGGATGACACACGTACTGGTGGCCATGCCTGGAAGATGGGGACCAGAAAAGGATAGAAAGGGGGTGGCACCCCATTTCCAGGAAAACGCTGTCCCTTCCCCAGTAGACTAATGCATCTGTCTCCCCGTCATTAGCCTCACTCCTCCTCCCTTCAGTCTTCACTCTTTAAAATCGAATCCCTCTCAGCCCGTGGGTGAGAAGTTGATCTGTGAACTAAGGTCTCGCTTCTCCATTCCTTGGCCACAGAATAAACCTTGGCTGCCTCGGTCTCAGCTTCGGTTTCCTTGTTTGGCTGCACAAACCCGAACTAGCATCTATTCTATACTTTCTTTTCATTTTTGTCCTTATACCAATAACAAGCATTGTTGAAAATAATCTCCTAAAAAGAAAAGTCTTTGCAGTATATTTATTACCCTGGTTTTGTAAATCGGCAAAGAACAACATATCGCCCTGAGACTCGGGGAAGAGGCTCCACCTCCACCTTCAGCTCCCAAAGCTGAAATTCGACTTAAGGAAATTCCTGAACAATTTGCTTATGGGACAGTAACGCTATTGTTAAGTACTATGTTCAGTATTAAAATATGACATCATGAAACCTGACATTACTATGGACTGTGTGCATTACATGCCCTTCTACATATATAAGTAGGATACCTATGCTTTATCATTATACACGATCATATAATCATGTATTAATTATCTACTCCATGTGTATAAGCACGTACGTCAGCCTATTGATATTACGGTTCAATGCACATTAGATTCCAGTCCCTAAGAAATAGTCACAGGGGTGATTGGAGTGATTGATTTTATACCATCGATAAACCATCAACCCGCCCACAAACGTGCCTCTCTCCTCCTTCTGGGCCACGCACTATGTGGATTTCTATAAAGGAACTATATTAGGCACCTGGCTCTTACTTCAGGGCCATCTCACCTAAACTTGCCCACTCTTTCCCCTTAAATAAGACACCTCGATGGACGATCCAAGCAGCCTATGCTCACACATAACTGGTTTCATGCATTTGGTATCATTTAATTCTGGGGGATGCTGTGACTCAGCTGTGGCCATCAGAGGACTTAACACAGTCAAGCCACTTGCAGCTGAGCTTAAGTTCCATATTATTTACCAACATAGTCAACTATAATGTGTTCTTGAGCCGACGATCACCAGGCATAGAGCATTTACACACATACATACATATGCACGTGTTTATCAGGTAAACAGCTTCCTTAATCAAACCCTCCTACCTAACACTAAATCTCATGTTTTGTAGGCCATCGTGGCCCTGCCGAACCCCACAAACAAGGCGAAGCACAGAACTACATAAGAGTCAGGTAACCCATCTAGCAAACAGGCTGCCGTTACTTCACCAATCCAAACTTAGTACAACTACAAGGTAGCCTCCTAATAATACCAATCAATTGCTTACAGAAGGCTTATATAGAAAGACACCCCCCAGACCAGCCACGTACCTCAAAGAAAATAAAAAGTGAAGTACATTTTAATAATCGCCAAAAGAAAAATAATATGTCAATACTAATTTTAACACAACCCAAACTGCGACAGTGAATTACCAATATATCACACATCAATAGTAGTTGAAGTGAAGCCCTGTAAATGTCTAGTGATTTTGCCAACTTTATAAACACACAGCCTACTAATTTTTTTTTAAAGAAGCATGAAAAGTAACAAAAAAGCTTACTACCACTTTTACCTTTTGAATTATGATTTAACTAGAAAACTTTCAGAAAAAGAACTTAAATACCCTGAAACCAGATGAGCTACTTAGGAACAGTTTACAAGAACAAACTCATCTAAATGGCAAACTAGTGAGAAGACGTGTGAGTAGAGGTGACAAGCCTAACAAGCCTGGTGACAGCTGGTTTTCCAGAAAGAAATTTGAGTTCAATTTATATATTACTTTAAAAACTCATAACTTTTACTGTAATTTTAAGTATTATTTTACAACACTACAGCTTTTCAGATACAGGATAAACCTTCTCTAGGGAATAAGCATAAACAATACCGTAGTTGCCTTAAAAGCAGCCACCAATTAAGAAAGTGTGCAAGGTCAACCACACACACTTTCATCTTAATACCAACAGTAGATAAAGCAACTCCTAATTTAATACTGGGCTAATCTAGTCATTATTAGAAGCAATACAGTTATTATGAGTAACAAGAAATTTCTCCTTGCATAAGCTTATATCAAAATAGATAACCCATGACAGTTAACAATAAAAGAAACCTAAACTAATACTTAACCTATTCAAACATTGTTAACTCAACACAAGTATGTTTTTCAGAAGAGATTTTAGGGCTTCCTTGGGGGCACAGTGGTTAAGGATCCGCCTGCCAATGCAGGGGACACAGGTTCGAGCCCTGGTCCGGGAAGATCACACATGCCGCAGAGCAACTAAGCCCGTGCGCCACAACAACTGAGCCCACATGCCACAACTACTGAAGCCCGCACGCCTACAGCCCGTGCTCCTCAACAGGAGAAGCCACCACAATGAGAAGCCCACGCACCACAACGAAGAGTAGCCCTCACTCAAAGCAAGTAGAGAAAGCCCACGCACAGCAACAAGGACCCAACGCAGGCAGAAAAAAAAAGAAAAAAGAAATTATTTGAAAAAGGAAAGAGAAGATTTTTAAAAGTAAAAGGAACTCAACAACACAAACCTATCTGTTTATGAAAAACATTACCTCTAGCACTTCTGGTCAGAGGCACCGTGTGCCCAGTGAGATCTGTTTAACAGCTGTGGTATCCTGAGTGTGGAAAGGTAGCATAGTCATTTGTTATCTAAATAAGGACTTGCATGACTGGTTACACAAGGCTTTTACTGTCTCTTTTAAGCAGTGAAATTGACCTTCCCGTGAAGAGGTGGGAATAATATAAGATGAGAAGACCCTATACAGCTTAATTAATCCAAAAAAATAAACAACTGAGCTTTTAAGGGATAACATAGCTTTTAATGTATTAACAATTTTGGTTGGGGTGACCCTGGAGATTAAAACAACCTTCTAGTGATTAAAATTTAGACCAACTAGTCACAATGCTTTATTGCCTATTGTTCTGAAACACTGATCAAGCATATTGTTTATGCTTATGGTACAAGTTATCCTAGGGATACACGACACAATCCTTTTCCAGAGTTCACATCAACCATAGCGTTTACGATCATGATGCTGGATCAGGATATCCTAATGGTATAACTGCTATTAATGGTCTGTTTGTTCAGTGATGAACGTCCTAGATGATCTGAGTTCAGACTGGAGTAATCCCAGTCGGTTTGTACCTATACTATAGATTTCTCCCAGTATGAAAGTTCAAGACAAGTAAGGCATACTTTACAAAATGTCCTCAAACTAAATGATGATAAAATCTACATGCAATTAGTTTATGCACACCCTACTCTAGACAGGGTTTGTTAGGGTTTGCAGAGCCCAGCAACTGCATTAAGCAAACTTGTATCCGCAGAGGTTCAAGTCCTCTTCCTAAGAATGTTTATAATCAACGTTCTTTCACTAATGACCCAATTTTACTCACTATAGCATTCCTTACATTAACTGAATGGAAAATCCTAGGCTGTATACAAATCCAGAAAGGGCCAAGTAGAGACAAGTGGAAACATTTACCATCATTCTAATCGGAGTTGCCCTATCATCATTGCGAATCCTTTACGTGACACGTGAAATCAATAACGCTTCCCTCACAGTAAAAACTACAGGTCAGCAATGGTACCGAAGCTACTAATACACAGATTATGAAGACTTCAATTCTGACTCCCCTATAATCCCCACATCAGATCAGGGTTACTGATCACTCAGCAGAACATGGAGCAGGGGCTTCCCTGGTGGCGCAGTGGTTGACAGTCCGCCTGCCGATGCAGGGGACACGGGTTTGTGCCCCGGTCCGGGAGGATCCCACATGCCGCAGAGCGGCAGGGCCGGTGAGCCATGGCCGCTGAGCCTATGCGTCCGGAGCCTGTGCTCTGCAACGGGAGAGGCCACAACAGTGAGAGGCCCGCATACCGCCAAAAAAAAAAAAATATGGAGCAGCAACCGTTGCAGGTTGTCCATCGTCACATGAACACAATAACATAAAGAGACGAAAAGGGACCACAGGTTAATCATGGCAAAACCCTCAACTCAAACGTTGGAAGTCTCAGAGGGGACAAGACACACTGCGGGAAGAAAGCAGATATGGGGTCTCCCCCTACGTGTGATCCTGACCCAAGCAGATGGAGTGAGACCACACAATCCCCAGACCCTGCACCTGGAGTCACACGGCCACACTCACCAGGGGGACCCCACCTCCCCAGACCCTGTACCTGGGGTCACACATCCACCTTGGTCAGGACACCGTGGCTGTGCTGCGTGGGCTCCCAACGTGTGAACAAGCCGGGTCCCTGGGACCTCCTAGGACTGTAGAAAGAAGTATAGGTTCCATCTCCACGCCTGACATTTGTCCCAGGAAAGTCAGTCCCTTCCTGTTTCACTTTGGTTCCGTGTTATTTTCATTGTTCTAAAGCTTTCAGGCTAAAGTTGAACACAGTACCTTGGTTCTGGCAGGCTCGGCCCTTTCCTTGCTCACCGAGGTGTGGAGAAAAGCCCCCAACAGCAGGGCTGAAAGAGGAGCAGCAGGGCCGGACTCTGCTGAGTGGGGATGGCCGACCGGAAGGCGAGCACCGTAGCAACCTCACCTGCTGCCCATCCGCCTTAAGCCCAGATCCATGGGCCCAGCAATCAATTCACCAGGTAAACCTGCCTCCCTCCTCGCCCTCTGCGTGCTGCTAAATTGGAATAATTACCAGGTAGCCCACCTGAGGAGTCTCCACCGGCCCCAGGGAAGGTCAACCTCAGAGGGGTAAGGACTAAGGCCCCTACGACAGCACTGACCCTGGGGGGCCACATAACCACGCTCAGAGTGGAGTGCTGTTACCCAGCCAAGCCCACTTCAGCTCCAGACCCCAGACATCTGAGCACTGGCATTGAGACAGAAGCACAGAGCTTCCCAGTACTGAGGCCAGGCTGGGTCTCTACCCTGCTCTCCACATCTCCCCTGAAGCTCCAGGAATGAGGCCAGGTCTCTACACAGGTACCCACATCCCCGTGAACGATTGCTATAAAACTCCTCATCAAATCCCCCCGGGTTGAGAGACACACAGTTTTTTGGGGCACGAGCCCGATGTGTCCCCCTTTGCCCGGCAAAGCAGTAAAGCTGTTCTTCTCTATTTCACCCTAAACTCTGCCCCGAAATTAGATCCGGCACCGGTGCACAGAGGGCAAGCTTTCAGCATCAGGCCCTTGATGACTTGTCTAAAACTAGGGGGATTCCTTACGAGGACGCCGTAATTCCCTGCACTCACTGGCTGCTGTCGTCCTCGACAACAGGCTGTCCCTTGACTATCTCCCGGCTGAGCAAGGGGCAGCATGTGCACTTACGAAGAAAACCTGCTGCAGTTTTGGCAAGAACTCTGGTCGGATTGCGGTAAACATTAAAGAGATCTACGAGCAAGCTCAAAGGCTACACAGATATAACACACAAGGTCCAGATCCAAGCTGCATTGGAATATGGTCACACACAGCCTCCCGGTTTAACCTGGTCTCCTCCACCTCTCGGCCCACTAACTGCTGTTATCCTCCTGCTCATCTTGGGGCCTCGCCTCCTTCACTGCCTTGTCAACTTCCTTAGGGAATGGACTGAAGCCATCAGACTTCAGATGATACTAAAACAAGGGTACGAGCAACTGGGACTGCAGCCTGGTGACCAGTACGAGCAACTGGGACTGCAGCCTGGTGACCAGCAGACATATTTTCGGCTACTTAGGAACACTTCTACTCCTCTAATCCAGGGAAAATCTGCACCCACATTCAGCGAGAAGTGGCTTCAGAAGGCAGAACTTTGACCTTCAGCGCCCCTCAAGAATGAGGAACAGTAACAAGGAAAGGAGGGATTCTGTTGCCAGAGCTGTGCCAGGTCTTTACCCAAAACCCACCAACCCGCCCCTCCCCACCCCCGAACAGGAATAAACATGTATCTTTAAGTCACAGGATCTGCAGACAAAAGGAGGAAGCTATACAGACCAGAAAAAGAAAAAAAAACCGAACCAGCTGGAACCAAGGTGGCAACGAATCTGACCTCCAACAGACCCTCAGTCTCATCACACGCTGATTTTACCACATCAGCTACTGGATGACA
>NW_021703606.1:0-8475 GCF_005190385.1 Monodon monoceros | reverse complement strand
TGTTGAATAAGAGTGGTGAGAGTGGGCAACCTTGTCTTGTTCCTGATTTTAGTGGAAGTGGGTTCAGTTTTTCACCATTGAGGATGATGTTTGCTGTGGGTTTGTCATATATGGCCTTTATTATGTTGAGGAAAGTTCCCTCTATGCCTACTTTCTGCAGGGTTTTTATCATAAATGGGTGTTGAATTTTGTCGAAAGCTTTCTCTGCATCTATTGAGATGATCATATGGTTTTTCTCCTTCAATTTGTTAATATGGTGTACCACGTTGATAGATTTGCGTATATTGAAGAATCCTTGCATTCCTGGGATAAACCCCACTTGATCATAGTGTATGATCCTTTTAATGTGCTGTTGGATTCTGTTTGCTAGTATTTTGTTGAGGATTTTTGCATCTATGTTCATTAAGGATATTGGCCTGTAGTTTTCTTTCTTTGTGACATCTTTGTCTGGTTTTGGTATCAGCGTGATGGTGGCCTCATAGAATGAGTTTGGGAGTGTTCCTCCCTCTGCTATATTTTGGAAGAGATTGAGAAGGATAGGTGTTAGCTCTTCTCTAAATGTTTGATAGAATTCACTGTGAAGCCATCTGGTCCTGGGCTTTTGTTTGTTGGAAGATTTTTAATCACAGTTTCAATTTCAGTGCTTGTGGTTTGTCTGTTCATATTTTCTATTTCTTTCTGATTCAGTCTCAGTAGGTTGTGCATTTCTAATAATTTGTCCATTTCTTTCAGGTTGTCCATTTTATTGGCATAGAGTTGCTTGTAGTAATCTCTCATGATCCTTTGTATTTCTGCACTGTCAGTTGTTACTTCTCCTTTTCATTTCTAATTCTATTCATTTGAGTCTTCTCCCTTTTTTTCTTGATGAGTCTGGCTAATGGTTTATCAATTTTTTTATCTTCTCAAAGAACCAGCTTTTAGTTTTATTGATCTTTGCTATCGTTTTCTTCATTTCTTTTTCATTTATTTCTGATCTGATCTTTATTATTTCTTTCCTTCTGCTAACTTTGGGGTTTTTTTGTTCTTCTTTCTCTAATGGCTTTAGGTGCAAGGTTAGGTTGTTTATTTGAGATGTTTCCTGTTTCTTAAGGTAGGATTGTATTGCTATAAACTTCCCTCTTAGAACTGCTTTTGCTGCATCCCATGGGTTTTGGGTCATCGTGTCTCCATTGTCATTTTTATCTAGGCATTTTTGATTTCTTCAGTGATCACCTCGTTATTAAGTAGTGTATTGTTTAGCCTCCATGTGTTTGTATTTTTTACAGATCTTTTTCTGTAATTGATATCTAGTTTCATAGCTTTGTGGTCGGGAAAGATACTTGATACTATTTCAATTTTCTTAAATTTACCAAGACTAGGTTTGTGACCCAACATATGATCTATCCTGGAGAATGTTCCATGAGCACTTGCGAAAAATGTGTATTCTGTTGTTTTTGGATGGAATGTCCTATAAATATCAATTAAGTCCATCTTGTTTAATGTATCATTTAAAGCTTGTGTTTCCTTATTTATTTCCATTGGTGAAAGTGGTGTGTTAAGGTCCCCTAGTTTGATTGTGTTACTGTTGATTCCCCTTTTATGGCTGTTAGTATTTGGCTTATATATGGAGGTGTTCCTATGTTGGGTGCATAAATATTTACAATTGTTATATCTTCTTCTTGGATCAATCCCTTGAGCATTATGTAGTGTCCTTCTTTGTCTCTTGTAATAGTCTTTATTTTAAAGTCTATTTTGTCTGATATGAGAATTGCTGCTTCAGCTTTCTTTTGATTTCCATTTGCATGGAATATCTTTTTCCATCCCCTCACTTTCAGTCTGTATGTGTCCCTAGGACTGAAGTGGGTCTCTTGTAGACAGTATGTATATGGGTATTGTTTTTGTATCCATTCCGCCTGTCTGTGTCTTTTGGTGGGAGCATTTAATCCATTTACATTTAAGGTAATTATTGATATGTATGCTTCTATTCCCATTTTCTTAATTGTTTTGGGTTTGTTATTGTAGGTCTTTTCCTTCTCTTGTGTTTCTTGCCTAGAGAAGTTCCTTTAGCATTTGTTGTAAAGGTGTTTTGGTGGTGCTGAACTCTCTCAGCTTTTGCTTATCTGTAAAGGTTTTAATTTCTCCATCAAATCTGAATGAGATCTTTGCTGCATAGAGTACTGTGTTTTGTTTTTGTTTTTGTTTTTTTGCAGTACGTGGGCCTCTCACTGTTGTGGCCTCTCCCGTTACAGAGCACTGGCCCCGAATGCGCAGGGTCAGCGGCCATGGCTCACGGGTCCAGCCGTTCCACGCCATGTGGGGTCTTCCTGCACCGGGGCATGAAACCGTGTCCCCTGCATCGGCAGGCGGACTCTCAACTTCTGCGCCACCAGGGAAGCCATAGTGTAATCTTGGTTGTAGGTTTTTCTCCTTCATCACTTTAAATATGTCCTGCTACTCCCTTCTGGCTTGCAGAGTTTCTGCTGAAAGGTTAGCTGTTAACCTTATAGGGATTCCCTTGTGTGTTATTTGTTGTTTTTCCGTTGCTGCTTTTAATATGTTATGTTTGTATTTAATTTTTGATAGTTTGATTAATATGTGTCTTGGCGTGTTTCTCCTTGGATTTATCCTGTATGGGACTCTTTGTGCTTCCTGGACTTGATTAACTCTTTCCTTTCCCATATTAGGGTAGTTTCAACTATAATCTCTTCAAATATTTTCTCAGTCCCTTTCTATTTCTCTTCTTCTTCTGCGACCCCTATAATTCGAATGTTGGTGCGTTTAATGTTGTCCCAGAGGTCTCTGAGACTGTCCTCAGTTCTTTTTATTCTTTTGTCCTTATTCTGCTCTGCAGTAGTTATTTCCACTATTTTATCTTCCAGGTCACTTATCCGTTCTTCTGCCTCAGTTATTCTGCTATTGATCCCTTCTAGAGTATTTTAAATTTCATTTATTTTTTTGTTCATCGTTGCTTGTTTCATCCTTAGTTCTTCTAGTTCCTTGTTAAATGTTTCTTGCATTTATTCTATTTCCAAGATTTTGGATCATCTTTCCTATCATTATTCTGAATTCTTTTTCAGGTAGACTGCCTGTTTCCTCTTCATTTGTTAGGTCTCATGGGTTTTTATCTTGCTCCTTCATGTCTTGTGTGATTTTCTGTCTTCTCATTTTGCTAATCTTACTGTGTCTGGTGTCTCGTTTTTGCAGGCTGCAGGTTCCTAGTTCCCGTTGTTTTTGGTGTCTGCCCCCAGTGGCTAAGGTTGTTTCAGTGGGTTGTGTAGGCTTACTGGTGGTGGGGACTAGTGCCTGTGTTCTGGTGGATGAGGCTTTATCTTGTCTTTCTGGTGGGCAGGTGCACATCTGGTGGTGTGTTTTGGGGTGTCTGTGGACTTATTATGATTTTAGGCAGCCTCTCTGCTAATGGGTGGGGTTGTGTTCCTGTCTTGCTAGTGGTTTGGTGTAGGGCGTCCAGCACTGTCTCTTGCTGGTCATTGAGTGAAGCTGGGTGTTTGTGTTGAGATGGAGATTTCTGGGAGATTTTCGCCATTTGATATTATGTGGAGTTGGGAGGTCTCTTGTGGACCAGTGTGCTGATGTTGGCTCTCCCACATCAGAGGCACAGCAGTGACTCCTGGCTGCAGCACCAAGAGCCTTTCTTCCACACGGCTCAGAATAAAAGGGAGAAAAATTAGTAAGTAAGAAAGAAAGAAAGAAAGAAAGAAAGAAAGAAAGGATAAAATAATGTAAGTTATAATAAAGTTATTAAAGTAAAAAATAATTATTAAGAAAAAGAATTTTTTTTTAAGTAAAAAAAACAAAAACAAAACGGACGGACAGCACCCTAGGACAAATGGTGAAAGCAAAGCTATACAGACAAAGTCTCACACTGAAGCATACACATACACACTCACAAAAAGAGGAAAAGGGGAAAAAATAATATATTTTGTTCTCAAAGTCCACCTCCTCAATTTGGGATGATTCTTTGTCTATTCAGGTATTCCACTGATGCAGGGTACCTGACGTTGATTGTGGAAATTTAATCCGCTGCTCCTGAGGGTGCTGGGAGAAATTTACCTTTCCCTTCTTTGTTCGCACAGCCCCCGGCGTTCAGCTTTGGATTTGGCCCTGCCTCTGCATGTAGGTCGCTGGAGGGTGTCTGTTCTTCGTTCAGACAGGACAGGGTTAAAGGAGCAGCTGATTTGGGGGCTTTGGCTCACTCAGGCCGGGGGAACGGGCGGGTACGGATGTGGGGCGAGCCTGTGGAGGCAGAGGTCGGTGGGATGTTGCACCTGCCAGAGGCGTGCCGTGCGTTGTCCCGGGTAAGTTTTCCCTCGATCACAGGACCGTGGCAGTGGAGGGCTGCGCAGCTCCCAGGAGGGGAGGTGTGTATAGTGACCTGTGCTCGCACACAGGCTTCTTGGTGGTGGCAGCAGCAGCCTTAGTGTCTCATGCCCGTCTCTGGGGTCCGTGCTTTTAGCCGCGGCTCACACCCGTCTCTGGAGCTCCTTTAAGCAGCGCTCTTAATCCCCTCTCCTGTGTACCAGGAAACCAAGAGGGAAGAAAAAGTCTCTTGCCTCTTCTCCAGGTCCAGACCTTTTCCCAGACTCCCTCCCGGCTAGGTGTGGTGTACTAACCCCTTCAGGCTGTGTTCACGCCGCCAACCCCAGTCCTCTCCCTGCAATCCGACCAATGCCTGAACCTCAGCTCTCAGCCCCCGCCCGCCCCGGTGGGTGAGCAGACAAGCCTCTCGGGCTGGTGAGTGCCGGTCGGCACCAATCCTCTGTTTGGGAATCTCTCCGCTGTGCCCTCCACACCCCTGTTGCTGTGCTCTCCGAGGCTTCGAAGCTTCCCCCCACCGCCACCCGCAGTCTCCGCCTGCGAAGGGGCTTCCTAGTGTGTGGAAACCTTTCCTCCTTCACATCTCCCTCCCACTGGTGCAGGTCTCGTCCCTATTCTTTTGTCTCTGTTTATTCTTTTTTCTTTTGCCCTACCCTGGTACGTGGGGGGTTTCTTGCCTTTTGGGAGGTCTGAAGTCTTCTGCCAGCGTTCAGTGGGTGTTCTGTAGGAGTTGTTTCACGTGTAGATATATTTCTGATGTATCTGTGGGGAGGAAGGTGATCTCCTCGTCTTACTCTTCTGCCATCTTCCCCCAAAGCCCCTCTAGATTATACTTTCCAAAAGTTTGCCTCTACACCTGAATTGACATTAATTGTAGGTTAACATGAAGTTGTAAGGAATAATACAAAGACATCCCATAGGCCCTTTACCCGGTTTCCCCAATAGTAACATTTTGCAAATCTATAGTATAATACCCCAGCCAGTATACTGACATTGATGCAATATGTTCATCTTACTCAAGTTTCTCTAGTTTTACTTGAACTCATTTGTTCTATACAATTTATTTTATTGAACAAGATGTAAAGATACTAAATTTCCACCACCTTTTGTAAGCATACCAACCTGCCTCGTACATAGACAGCCTCCCCCATCCTTAACCGCTGGCAATCACTAATATGGCAATCTGTTTTCCATTCCTAAGAATTTTTTTTTTCAAATTGTGATGTTTCTCACTCAGCATAATTCCCTGAAGATTCATCCAAATTGTTGTGTGTATCAATAATTTGTTCCTTTTTATTGCTGAATGCTATTCCATGGTATATATAAATAGACATCTGGCTATTATGAATAAAACTGCTGTGAGCCTGTATTGACAGGTTTTTGTGTGAATATACATTTTCATTTCTCTGGGATCAATGCTCAAGAGTGCCATTGCTGGGTGTTATGGTAATTGTGTGTTGCATTTGATAAGAAACTGACAAAATGTTTTCTGGACAGGTTGTACCACTTAAAATTTATCTGGGGTTTTATCTTGTTCCTTCATCTGGTACATAGTCCTCTGCCTTTTCATCTTGTCTATCTTTCTATGAATGTGGTTTTTGTGCTACAGGCTGCAGGATTGTAGTTCTCCTTGCTTCTGCTTTCTGCCTTCCTCTCTCTGATTATTTTAAAAGAACTTATTTCATTTAGATTATAATTTTATTCTTTATTTAATTAATTTAAACTTTTACCTTTTTATTTTCTTTGAGTTTATTTTGTTTTTATCTTTAATTTGAAACTTACATCTTTTTGTTTGTATTTTTATTTTCTCTTAAGCATATCTAATTCTGAAATCTTCCTTTGAGAATTTCTTTGGATATAAACCACAGGTTTTGATATATAATGCTCTCATTATCGTTAAATTTTCTATTTCCAATTTATCTTTAAATTTATTTCTTATTACATGAATTATTTTAAATTACTTTATCTCCAAGTTTAAGTTTTTGCTTTGCTTTTTGATATCTTTTAGTTGGAATTTTATTTCATCCTGCCTAGTGATTGTGACTATCATGAAATAAGTTCTTTTGGAATATGATGTATTCCAAAACTTTTTCAGGCTGTGTCTTGCATGTTTGAAAACGATGCACATCCTCTGTTGTGTTATATATATATAAAACTCTTGGATCAATTATATATATCTATTAATTAACTTTTAATCAAATCGTCTACGTCCTGTTTAAATATTTTGATTTTTTAGCTGGAGAGGTGCATTGAAATCCGAATATGTTTGTGGATTTCTCAATTTCTTCTTGCATTTTTTTTTTTAACATCTTTATTGGGGTATAATTGCTTTACAATGGTGAGTTAGTTTCTGCTTTATAACAAAGTGAATCAGTTATACATATACATATGTTCCCATATGTCTTCCCTCTTGCGTCTCCCTCCCTCCCACTCTCCCTATCCCACCCCTCCAGGCTGTCACAAAGCACCGAGCTAATATCGCTGTGCCATGCGGCTGCTTCCCACTAGCTATCTACCTTACTACGTTTGTTAGTATGTATATGTCCATGACTCTCTCTCGCCCTGTCAAAGCTCACCCTTCCCCCTCCCCATATCCTCAAGTCCGTTCTCCAGTAGGTCTGCGTCTTTATTCCTGTCTTACCCCTAGGTTCTTCATGACATTTTTTTTCCTTAAATTCCATATATATGTGTTTTTGTCTTTTGGTATATGGTATATTGTATGGTATATTTGGTATATGGTATATTGTCTTTTGGTATATGGTATATTGTCATATGGTATTTGTCTTTTTCTTTCTGACTTACTTCACTCTGTATGACAGACTCTAGGTCTATCCATCTCATTACAAATAGCTCAATTTCGTTTCTTTTTAAGGCTGAGTAATATTCCATTGTATATATGTGCCACATCTTCTTTATCCATTCATCCGATGATGGGCACTTAGGTTGTTTCCATCTCCGGGCTATTGTAAATAGAGCTGAAATGAACATTTTGGTACATGACTCTTTGAATTTTGGTTTTCTCAGGGTATATGCCCAGTAGTGGGATTGCTGGGTCATATGGTAATTCTATTTGTAGTTTTTTAAGGAACCTCCATACTGTTCTCCATAGTGGCTGAACCAATTCACATTCCCACCAGCAGTGCAAGAGTGTTCCCTTTTCTCCACACCCTCTCCAGCATTTATTGTTTCTAGATTTTTTGATGATGGCCATTCTGACTGGTGTGAGATGATATCTCATTGTAGTTTTGATTTGCATTTCTCTAATGATTAATGATGTTGAGCATTCTTTCATGTGTTTGTTGGCATTCTGTATATCTTCTTTGGACAAATGTCTGTTTAGGTCTTCTGCCCATTTTTGGATTGGGTTGTTTGTTTTTTTGTTATTGAGCTTCATGAGCTGCTTGTAAATTTTGGAGATTAATCCTTTGTCAGTTGCTTCATTTGCAAATATTTTCTCCCATTCTGAGGATTGTCTTTTGGTCTTGCTTATGGTTTCCTTTGCTGTGCAAAAGGTTTTAAGTTTCATAAGGTCCCATTTGTTTATTTTCGTTTTTATTTCCATTTCTCTAGGAGGTGGGTCAAAAAGGATCTTGCTGTGATTTATGTCATAGAGTGTTCTGCCTATGTTTTCCTCTAAGAGTTTGATAGTTTCTGGACTTACATTTAGGTCTTTAATCCATTTTGAGCTTATTTTTGTGTATGGTGTTAGGGAGTGATCTAATCTCATACTTTTACATGTACCTGTCCAGTTTTCCCGGCACCATTTATTGAAGAGGCTGTCCTTTCTCCACTGTACATTCCTGCCACCTTTATCAAAGATAAGGTGTCCATATATGCGTGGGTTTATCTCTGGGCTTTCTATCCTGTTACATTGATCTATCTTTCTGTTGTTGTGCCAGTACCATACTGTCTTGATTACTGTAGCTTTGTAGTATAGTCTGAAGTCAGGGAGCCTGATTCCTCCAGGTCCTTTTTTCGTTCTCAAGATTGCTTTGCCTATTCGGGGTCTTTTGTGTTTCCATACAAATTGCGAAATTTTTTGTTCTAGTTCTGTGAAAAATGCCATTGGTAGTTTGATAGGGATTGCATTGAATCTGTAGATTGCTTTGGGTAGTAGAGTCATTTTCACAATGTTGATTCTTCCCATCCAAGAACATGGTA
>NW_021703605.1:0-26353 GCF_005190385.1 Monodon monoceros | reverse complement strand
GCCCTAATAGAGGTGGAAGTCGGGAGGAAGGTTTAAGGGTACAGGTAATTTACATCCTATAGGCCTTTTAAAAATTGTTAAGCTTGGCCTGAGAAAGCTATCTCCTTTTTCCTCAAAAAAATGACTTAGCCCAGCCCAGCCCATGATTAGTTCTAGGTCTGTGAAATAGACCGGAAGCCTGGGGTGAACTCTGAAACTTACTTTCAAAACAGAGATTATTGAACACCTATTATGTGCTAGCACTGTGCAAAGTTTTTTATGTACTTCAAAAAGCAATCTTTACAGTATCTAGCCAATATGTCTCTAAATCTTCATTTTCTAGACTTGAGATGACTTCTTAGATTAGATGGGGTTACCCAGAGATAAGTAGTGAAAATGTGAGGGCAGAAACCAGGCGTCAGGGTGGAGGTGGCTGCCACAGACAGGAAGTGAGGGCATCCTGTATCTTAGGTCACAGCTGCCCGTCTACCTCAGAGACAGGGGTGATGTCTGCGGATTCTGACCAGAGCACAGTTGTGAGACTTGGGAGGGAGGCCCTGGGGGCCCCTAGCTTCCCAGCTGGAACTATCTCCTGGCAATACTGACCTTTCCACACAGCCCATCTTGCCACACCATGTGGAGAAAGGAGATGAGTAACGTTGGCCTGTCACCCCAGCAGAATCTGCATTTAACTGGGATGAAAGACTTAGCCTGAAGGGATAGAGCTTGGTGAGATTCTGAGCATCAGTAGGAATTTGGGGGGAGGGAGGGTTTTAAAAGGACCCCTTGGGTGCCCTTCCCTTTACTCCAAAGGGCAGAATTTTGTCCTATTTGGAAATGTGGCCAGTCTCCTCACTCCCCCCACCCTCCCATAGATTTGAAACTCTGGGGTATTTGCTTGTCTTTGTGAGTAGGGACAGGCTTTTACATTTAGGAACATTTTTTGGGGGAGATAAGGTATATGAAAGGGTTTTATAAATAGTAAAAGGTTACATAAGTGTAAGGTGATGCTTTTCTTACTGCTTCCTATGGAGACTGATGCAAGCAGAGGTCTCTGATCTCACTCCCACTGGGAGCCTTTCTCCCTTCCTTGGAGCCTGACCCAGATTTGAAGCCCAGGAATACATCTTATGTAAGACTTGGCTAAAGTGATAGAGCCCCTCTTCCCAGTTCAAATTTCGTTAGATTTATATCAATTAAAGTTTTTAAATTAAGCGTTTACATTGTGCCCAGGCACTGTGCATAGTTGAAAACATTAAGAATAATATATGCATGATTCCTGTATTCAAGGAACTTATAGTTCAGGACTGGCTAAATAAAGGGAAGGGGGCATGGAATCTTATTGTTAAATGAAATTTTAATTAAAAACCTCAATATGTAACATGAAGAGGGGCTGGGCTGCATTAATTGAGGTGGAGATAGAGGAAGGGAGGGGTGAAAGAGGTAGAAGGTCAGAGGTCATGTTGGCCGGACCTCACCATGTCCCCTTGAGGCCCTTCTAGGGTTTTTCAGAGGCCAGTTCAAAAGGCAATAATTTCTATAAGGCTTCTAGAAGAAAACAGAACACTTTCCTGGCTTGGAGATAGACCCAAAAGCCCTAAGTATAAAAGGAAAAAATGATAAATTAGAGAATATCGAAGTTTAAAACTTCTGCTCACGAAATGACAATCGCTAAAATAAATAGGGAAACCAGAGTGGGAGACCATATTTGAAATACTTATATCGGACAGTAAATTTGTATCCAGAAAATGTGAAGAACTCCCACAACTCAATAAAAAACAAATAAAAAACAATATAAAACATTGGTCAAAAGACTTACACATACACTTCACAAATGAATAGTACATTACTGGCCGGTAAACCAAATTAAAAAACTAGTCAATCATTCGGGGAGTATAAATCAGTAGCTTGACAACAGTTTGCTTTTAAATAGCAGTGCCACCATTTGAAATGGCTTTGTGTGTGTCCTTAACAGTTCCACGGATTCCCAAGTGCTTTTTCTTATTTTAGTTATAAAACTTTTTCTCATATCCCTTCTCTGCCTCCAAATTATTTTTATCCATAGCACTAAAGTCATGAAGATACAGCTAGATGATCCATAGATGTCAACGGTTTTGTAATCCTTCATTAATGGCCTCCGAGGCCTCTTTTCTAAGTTCAGAAATGACATATTAATATTTCTGTTTGCCAGGGAGCGATCTCCCAGTGGGCTGCAGTCACCATCCTCTGTAAACATGCAAACTCGCGTTACTACTAGTATAGCACCTTAACGATTTTCTCTTGCCCGTAAACAGCTACACTTGTGAAGTACAAGTGACACCCAAAACGAGTGCTAAGAGACTCCTGTCCAGGGCTCTAAGAGGCTCTTCCAGGGACTAGGGAACACTTGGAAAAATTATGGCAAAACCCACAGTGATATACGCCCACCAGACATGTAAAATGAAAATCTTGGTCACACAAGGGTTCGCAAGGATGTGGAATAACTGGAATTCTTATAAAGTGCTGGTGTGAATGCAAAATGGTACAAGGCGCTTCAGAAAGCAGTTTGTCAGTTTCTTATAAAGCTAACATATGTAACATATATATAAGTTATATATAACTTATAACTTTCTTATAAAGCTAACCCTATGGCCCAGCTACCCTACTCAAGGAGTTTTCATATCTGAAAACATATGTCCACAAAAAGACGTGCACACAAATGTACATAGCAGCTGTATTCACAATAGGCAAAAACTCGAAACAACCCAAATAAGCAGGACAATGCAGGATAAGCAAACCGTGGTGTAGTCATACATGGAAAATACTACTCAACAGTCAAAAGGAAAGTACTATTGATACATGTAACAACACGGATGACTCAAAAACATACTGAGCTAAGGAAGGCAGACACACAGTACTCTATCCTGTGTGATTCTGTTTATGTGAAATTCTACAACGGGCAAACTAATCTATGGTTTTTAAAAAATCAAAAAAAATAAGAGCCTGGTTGGGGATGGATGGAGTGGGATGGTAGCAGGAAATTGGGAAGGGCCGTGAGGGAACTATCTGGGGTGATGGGAATGTTCTAGATCTTAATAGCGATGTGGGTAACATAGGTGAGTGCATTTGTCAATACTCCTTGAACTAAAACAGTTAAGATCTGTGTATTGGGTTGGCCAAGAAGTTTGTTCGTCCTTTTCCGTACCATCTTATGGAAAACCCAAACAAACTTTTTGGTCATCCCAAAATTTTGCTGTGTGTAAATTACATCTCAATAAAAATACGAGGCAAAGAAATCACTACTTTCTAATTTCGATAAGGCAGAGTAAAGACCTTTTTGTACCCTTCTTCTCTCAAAAACAACTCACAGCTAGGAAAACAGCAAACAGCAAAATAAACTGAGGCTCAGTGAAACTAGGTAGCATCTGTAACCCACAATAATACACAGAGAGCAGAGGGGGGATGACAAGTGATTTAGCAGAGAGGATAGAAGCCAGATCTGAGCCCTGAGGGGTAGGGGTGAAGAGCGGGATGTTTGTTGATTGACAAGGGTCAAGTTCAGTGGCTTGCAGAAATCCAGAAAGGCTCTGGTGCTAGAGGAATCAGCAGGGGTGTGTGGAATGGGGACGCTGGAGCAGGACTGTTTGAGAGACTGGTGAGAAGTGTTTGCTACAGCCTCCCCACTACTTCCCTAGGACACCATCGCTATGAACCCACAAACTCCTCCTTTTACTTCTTGGCAATCCTGAACCCTTCTCAAGGTTTAGGGTCTGGGAAATCCAAAGCCAGGAAGATCAACGGTCTATTTCTATTTTCTTGCTCTGTACAACGCTCCTCTGACAAAAGAAGGTACAAAGTAGCTTATTTGCTTGAAGAGAGGAAGCAAAAGAGGAAATTTTTATTTATTTTTTAATAGGTAAGAAGTGGATTTATTTAGAGAGAAACACACTCCACAGAGTATGGGCCATCTCAGAAGGTGACAGAGGCCGAAAGAGGAAATTTTAGGTAGGGGAAGAAAACCCCAGATTAATATTGCCAAGTATCCTTTAGCTACTTATACATGCGCTTGCACTCCCTGTTTTCGAGTACTATAACTTATATTGTATTTCCTCTATAAGAGAATCTGTGAGGTAGTGAAGACACTAGTATTCCCCATCTAACTGATAAGGGAAACTGAGGCACAGAAGAGTTACATGAGCCGTCCAAGGTCACATGACCTGTTACTGTCTACTCAGAACAACGGCCCTGGTCCCTTGGCTCCAAAATGATTATTCTCTCATTATTCAATGATGACTGTGTGCTACTCTTCAAAACTACAGGCAAACAGGCAAAAGAAGAGAATATACTGTGATTCCCTTTATATAGAATTCTAGAAAATATAAACTAATCCATAGAGCCAGAGAGCAGCTCAGTGGTTACCTGGGGAATGAGAGGGCAGTACAAAGTGAGAAGCAGAGATTCCAAGGACATGAGAGAGACTTTGGGGGGTAATGGATGTGCTCACTGTTTGACTGTGATGATTGCACTGGGTTTACATATGTCAAAACATCAGATTTTACACTTTAAATATGTACACTTTATTGTGTGTTGGTTACTCCTTAATAGAGCTGTTTACAAAAATATGGGCAGAAATGAATCAGTTGCTGGGAGGCCCTACAATTACCATCTCTACTTTTCAAACCTCTATAAAACATCCACAAATATGCTAGACATACGGAATAATATACACCCTGACTTCATGGGGATAATGCTTAAAAGAAGAGGACTTCCAAAGGAGTCAAGCGAATAAAGATTTACTGAGTATCTGTTATGAACTGCGTGTTCAAGTCTCCCCCAAACTGATATGTTGAAACTCTAACCCTCAATGGGACAGTATTAGGAGGTGAGACCGTTGGGAGGTGATTAGGTAAAGATGAGGTCATGAGGGTGGAGTCCCCATAATGGGATTAGTTTCCTTAATCCCATTAAGGGATTAAGAGGGAAAGAGACTAGAGATGGCTGCTCTCTGGGCCATGTGGGGACTTAGTGAGAAGGCGGCTGTCTACTGGGTCTGCCGGTGCCTTGAATTTGGACTTCCCAGCCTCCAGAACTGTGAGAAATACACATCTGTTGTTTAAGTCACCTAGTGTATGATATCTTTGTTATAGCAGCCCAAACTGACTAAGACAAAATCTAACATGTGATCTGTAAAAATTTTCACCAAACCCTATGTGATGGCTATTACCATCATATCCATCCTGCTGGTAAGAAGTTCTCAACACAGCAACAGTTGGGGTTTGGGGGAGCCAATAACTAACACCCCCTTTTCCCACTCGCTTCCTGAGTTCTGAACCCTTTGTCTAACTCAGGAGTCAGACACACAATGACGAAAATACCAACTTCATTACGGATAAAAGCTGGTTTAGAAGGCTTGGCTGAGAAGTACTGCTAAATGGTTCTGCTAATAGGTTCTTCTGACCTGACCCAAACTCTCATATTTCAGGCTTTCCCTCAGGCCCCACTAAACTTAGCAAAGAGTAGGGAGGGATTTCAGGCTTCCTGGGGGCAGGCCACTTCAGAAGCTGCTGCTTCCATGGGTAGGACTGAGTCAAGTTGGGGAGAGAGGCCACAAGTATAACTTTGAGGGAGTCCCTTAACATGAAAACAGAAGGACTCAGAAATAAGTATTCCCCCCAACAGTCAGGTGGAATTCAGACACAGGTCCACATGCCAAAGCATTTACTACATCAGTGGGCTTCATTCTAAGAGTTGTGTGCAAAAATCATTTCTGTGCAGAGTCCTGTGTTAAAAGGACTAAGGGACCTTTGATTTAGAGAAACCCAGGGGTAAACTTTTCATTAATTGGATAACTTTCTATATTCTTTCACTCACTTAAATACTTTCTGTGCACTTAGTCTGTAGGCCTTTGAGCCCATGACTAGGCAGGCTAAGATAAATGTCATGGTCCCTGTCCTCAGGGAGCTCAAAGATTGACCAGCCATTCCTAAGTTATAGCTCCTGCCTCAACTTTCCTTTTCAGTATATCTTCCATTGATCGATTTTGCGCCTCCTGTTAAAAACAAATAGGATTTCTACTTGGGGCTCCTATAGACGTACTCCATACCCTTCCCCATCTCTTGCCTTTACTTATGTTATTCCTTTGGCCTGGAATCCAATTCAATTAAGCATAAAAATTGAACATCAGCTCTTTTAGGACTGTGGGAGCTGGAGCTACAAAGAGAGGAACACTATCTGGCTACTGGACATTGTAAAGCTTGGCCTTTAAATGTCTAAATCCTATCCACCCTTTAAGGTCCACTTCTTCTATGAAGCCTTCCCAGGTTTCCCAACGAGCCATGCTCTCTGATCTTTGCCTCCTTGGAAGTTTTTGAATTGTAGCTTTGAATGGTGCGTCTACCTGCCGATTGGTGACTCTTCAGCCACACTCACCTAGGGGAACACAATGGAAACACCCCATAACTGCATGATTCATCTCCATAGCAGAGTCCCTGAAAAGCTGGTATTTCATTCTCTTGTCCCCAAATGTTGCTGCCTAGCATACAATGGGCAGGGAAGGACATAGTCAGTGATGGCAAAGGCTACTACTGGTTGGCCTACCCCTGCATCTAGCGTGACCCACCTTTGCTTGGTGGCTACTGCCCCTCCTTCTTCACCAGGCTGTTGCCACGGCTGTCGGGTGTCCCTGCCTTCCCCTCACATCCTCCCACTGAAGCCTCTGCACTTCAAGTTTGAATAAACTCAGCCGCAGATGCCCTCACCTTCCTCCAGAGCCCAGGACTTCAGCCTTTTCTGTCCATCCTGAAGTCCAAGTCCTTCCCAGGAAGCCAGAGCTGCTCTGTCTTGGGCCCAGAGCCAGATTACATCTCAATGCAACCCTAGGGACTCCTTTGGGTTTTTCCAAGTTTAGACTCACCCAGTGTCTCACCAGACCAGGGAATATGATCAGATCTTCCTCTTTTTCCTGCTGTGTATACAGGAGCAAGGAAGACGGGAGGGCCGCCTCTATTACAAAAGAAATTTTGGTTGGCAACATAAATTCACCTCAAACCAGCATGAATAAAAGGGGGACATGGCCAGAGTATGGGGCATCCCATGGAATCTAGACAGGGATGCAGCCCAGCTGGCATCAGAAACAGTGAGCAGAGCTGTAGGGAAACCGGAAGCCCTGTTTCTCCTCCCCTCTGTTTCTCTCTGTGCACCTGCCGCATCCTTTTCTCTTCTTGCAGACTGTTTTCCTCTGTTTCCCAGTTCACATGGCAAAAAATGGCTGGTAGCTCCCATGTTTACATATCAGTCCTAACACAAAGACATGGAGAGGAGCCCATTCTGTCTCTCAGTCTCAGGTCAAAAAACTCCCAGACTGACTGGCCCAAATTGATTTGGATGTGCTCCCCTGGGCCAAGGAGGCAAGCTCGCTTTATCAGAACACAGCTTCTGCTGCAACTGTGTGGAAGCAGGAGGGGAAAGGGAAATTTTTAGAGAAGGGGGTACTGGGGCCACAATCCAGAAGTTGTCCCCCAGACCCTCTCATGGAGCACGTACTGACAGGTTCTCCCTCTAGGAAACTAGTCCCCTCCAATTCCGCATCCAGCCACCTGGACACTGGTGCTGGTAATATGCTTATTTATGGGTGCATCTTCTGGACCACTCCCTACCCCCTCCTTAAGCTCCTGGAGGGCAGGGACAGGCTTAGTGGCAGCCCCCCCCCGCCCCACTGCCTATCCAGTGCCTGCACTTGGCAGATGTCCCTAGTGGTTGCTGAGAGAATATAATACTTACACGTACCAAGAATTGTTCTGAGCCCTGTACACATTAACTTATTTAATCCTTGAAATAACCCTACGAGGTAGGAACATTTGAGGAGACCGAGGGGGTAAGTTGCATGTCCAAAATGACATAGTCGGTGGCTGAGTCAGGATTCAAACCCAGTTAGAGTGACGCTCAGGTTCGGGATCCTAACCAGCAGATCCTACCAACCTCTTCATGAGTGTTTGGTGAGTTTCTGCTTTGCTTCTCAGGTTTCTCAAGTGAGCCACATCTGAATACACACACTGGCAGCAGTGACCCCGGGTAAGGGGGGCAGGGAGGTAGAAGCCAGGAATTTCTTGGCCCTCCCTTCTCAGGTAGAATTGGCTACTCTCTTTTATGCCCATGTCTTACCTGTACACATGTAGCACCTGTAACTCTTCCTTGTACTGATCTGTTTATGTGTCTGTTTCACATATATGACCAGTGGGGCACATTTTTAATATTTGCTTAACATACTTTTATTTTAAATAAAAATATTGCTGGGAAATGAGTTGTAAGTTATAGATGTAGAAAAAACACAATAGGGAATTCCCTGGCGGTCCAGGGATTAGAACTCCGTGCTCTCACTGTCAAGGGCCTGGGTTCACTCCCTGATCAGGGAACTATAGGATCCCACAAGCCATGTGACATGGCCAAAAATAAATAAATAAATGAATAAGTAAATACACAAATAAATAAGTAAATAGGCAAACATCATTATTAAAAAAAAAAAGAAAAAACACACAAAAAAACTGTCTCATATTCCCCTCCCCTCTGCCCCAGATCCCTTTCCACAGAGAAAACCACTGTCAATGCAGCGTTAAGTCCTTTATCTGGTGATTTCCCATATACTTCTAACTCACGGCACTCCCTCTTGATTCGTCAATTTTAGACGTCAGTTCTAGACTTCTCATTATGGTAGTGAGGATTCTAAACTCATGTACTTTCCCCTCTTGTCTTCTTCTAGGTCTCCCCAGTTTCTGGTTAACAATGCTTTTGTTATCATGATTGTATAGATATTGTTTACTGTTAAGCCAATTAATATATTTTAATTACATATCCATTACTGCACAATTTTTCCCCCTGAGATTAATAATTGCCTCCAATTTTCATCTGTTTAGTGTTCTATCAACACCTGGTTACATCTTCCCACGTGCTCCCACAGCTGTAAAACACTGCCCAATGACACCTCCACATTGTCCAGTCTGTCAGACAATCCCCACACCCCACTTCACCACCCCAGCTGTCTCTCCTGGAGTCCTCTGACCCCCTTATTAGGGATCGGTTGCTGTCTCAGTCTGCCGTTTAGATGTTGTGGCTCTTTCCTTTGCTGACTTCCTGGGAATTCCTCTCACCTCTCTCGTCTCCTAATTCCCGTCTCCCAGCCCATCCTCTCTCTTCTTATTTTCTTATTTTTGTTTCAATAGAGCACACTTTCCGGTAGTAGCTTTCTAAGAAAGGGTGCATGGGAGATAATTTTTGGAAACTTTTTTTACTAAAAATCTCATCTCTGCTCACCTTTGATTTGAGTGGTACAGAATTCCAGGTTGAAAATTGTTTTCACTTAGAACTTTGGAGGCACTACTCTTGTTTTCTGTTTTCAATGTTGCCGTTAAGAAGGATTATTTTGATTCCCGTGTATCATTTGTGGTCTCCCTCACTCTGGTTTCTCAACTTATAGGATCTTTTTTGTTTGTTTCAGCGTTCTGAATTTACAGTGATGTGGGGCTTTTTCCATTCATGTGAGCACGTAGTAGGCCTTGCCAATTTGGAGAAGACTCATGCTTCACTTTGGGGATGGTTTGCTTATATTATTTCTTTGATGATTTCTTCCCCATTGTTTTCTCTGTTTTTTTTTTTTTCTGGCACTCCTATTAGTTAGAAATGACACTCCTTGGCTTTATCCCCTAATGGTCTTATTCACTTTTTTTTTATTGTCCTTTGCTTTATCTTTTTTTCTACTTTCTGGGAGATTTCCTCAACATTGCCTTTGGACACTTCTGTTGGTTGTTTTTGTTTGTTTGTTTTGCTATTGTAGTTTTGATTGCCAAGAGCTTGTGTTTTTTTATCTGATTAGTCCTCAGAAAGAAAAATTCTGTTCTTATTTCCTGATGCAATATTTTCTCCTACTTGTCTGAGGATATTAATGATGAGTTTTGTTTTGTTTACTTTTTCTTTCATTCCCTGCATTGTTTCTGTTTCTCCCGGGATCCATGTTATTATTTGTTTTAGTCTCTCTCTTTCATGTTTGAGACTTTGCTCTAAGGTCTGGTGATCCTTGGTTTCTCCCTCACATCTAAGAATGAAGCACTAAGAATGTGAGTAAAAGCTCTGTGTGCGTAAGTGGGGCTTTTTCTGTGGGAAACCCCAAATGTCAGCATCTGTAAGTCTCCTCTCTGGAGCAGTTTGACCTCTCCGTTGGAAAGTGATTCCCCTGGGGCTGGGCCAGGAAGGAATAAACAGCTGCTGGGTCATCAAAGCAGAGGAGGCCTGGGACCTGTCCTCCAGGGGTGTCCCCAGGGAGGCAGCAAGACCCTGAGAGTCATGGCCGGGAGGGAAAGGGGTCCACAGACAGTACTTCCAAAGGCTGCTGTTCAGCAAGAGAAGTTACGAAGCAGCAGTTGCTGCTGGACCTGGCTGTGGATGGGGATGTGGCTGTCTGAGCAAAAACCTGAGCGGACAGAGGACCAAGGACAAAAGAGGGTCACTCACTCCCACTACCTGATGGCTCAGTGTTGTATGGAGCCTTATCACCCTGGTAACATTGCATGGAGAGGTACCTCAGGTAGGTCTGATTCCTTGTTTTGTTTTTGCTTCTTCTAGCAGTTTGCAGAACGGGTGCTTAAATTGAGAAATTAGGTTAACCTATAGGAAATAAAGAAAATAGTAAAAAAAAAAAAAGAAAGAAAGAAAGAAAAAGAGAATAGTAGGTTGAGGACTGGAATTCACAGCTGGTATGTGTACATTTGCAGATAAATCAACACCAAGTGTACCACATAATGATGACATAAAATAAATTCCTAGACCCCGAATGCAGGAGCTCTGGATAGGCTTCTGTTGGCTCCCTGGCATCCCTCAGCCTCTCATTGTAAGTCTAACCTGAAACCATCATCGGAAGCTAAAGAATGATTCTACCCTGTACCATCCCACTCATATATCATCAGGGAATCACCAACCCTCCAATGGGAAAGTCAGATCCATGCAGCTGAAACTGCTGACATATTTGGAGAGAATTTCAGTCCTTTAGCTTAGGAATCACACACGTGTGTGCACACATGCATACACATATGGACTGGGTTCCTAACTCAAGGGATCAGGGGAGAGATGAGGGAACCATGGGGCTCATTCCAGTCCAATTCCTGCCCAGAACTCTCCAGACAGAGCCTCAGTGCCTCTGGCGATGTAATCGCAGTCCCAAACAGGTGTCAGGTGCGGCTGGGGGCCAGCCCGACTTCTTAGCGTCTGACAGTTCCAGAAAGACAGGGTGGAGAAGAGAGACGGTGGCAGGGCATGGAGGCACACAAGAGGGCGGTGGTGGGGACTGGACTGGTGAGAAACAACCCTCCCTCCCTCCCCTCCCCCACTTCCCTGAGAGCCCCAGGGCTGAGGCAACGTGTCACCATATTTTCAGTTATTCTGCTAAGTTGTGTCTCGGGGAAGTGAAAGACAAATCTCCAGAGGTTTGCGTGTTTGATTCACACCTAACACGGCTGCTGTCTACTGCCAGGGGAAGTACTGCTGTGCAGATTTCTAGCAGCAGACTGAGACTGAGTCTTCAACTCTATAGCTGTTCTGCCTGTCTTATTGTTGGGCCTTGCGGAAGAGTGTCGATGATGCAAAGCCAGCCCTCCTTGCTAGGGATGACTCAGCACTTTGGGAAAATAGAAACCCAGGGGAGAGCACTTAGCTAAGAGTGGCAGCAACCTGTTCATCATACCCAGAGGTGAGATGCTGCTCTCTTAGATGTATGCAGTTGCATTCGAATAATACTTTGTGCTCATCTCAAAGGGCCTTAACCAGAGAGCTTCATTAAAATCTCATGAGAGCCTCATGAAATATACAAAAACTCCGTGCTCTGTATTTCAAAGAGAGAAACTGAGTCCTGAATGGCCAGCTGGGTGGCCCATGAGTAATCAGTAACAAAAAGAGCAAGAAATTCATTTCACTCTTATTGCCTCTCTCTTTCTCTCTCCAGATTAATTAATTTAACCAAATTACCCATTTTAAAAGTACTGATTTATTACTACACCTCTAAGTATATACATGCAATCTGATGAATAAAAACCAAGAAGAAAAAATCCAGTTCACAATACGAATGTCTTCGGGGATGATCTTTCTTATTAAAAAGCATTTTTTTTTCACTTTATAAGATGATTTCCCTTGGGAGTCCATTCATGGTGAGCTTCGCTGGTACACTTATTTCTTTATTTTTATTATTAGTATTTTTTAACATCTTTATTGGACTATAATTGCTTTACAATGTTGTGTCAGTTTCTGCTGTATAACAAAGTGAATCAGCTATACATACACATATATCCCCATATCCCCTTCCTCTTGCGTCTCCCTCCCACCCTTGATATCCCACCCCTCTAGGTGGTCACAAAGAACTGAACTGATCTCCCTGGGCTATGTGGCTGCTTCCCACTAGCTATTTTACATTTGGTAGTGTATATATGTCCATGCCACTCTCTCACTTCGTCCCAGCTTACCATTCCCCCTCCCCGTGTCCTCAAGTCCATTCTATACGTCTGCGTCTTTATTCCTGTCCTGCCCCTAGGTTCTTCAGAACTTTTTTTTTTTTTTTTTCTTTAGGTTCCATATATGTGTGTTAGCATACAGTATTTGTTTTTCTCTTTCTGACTTACTTCACTCTGTAGGACAGACTCTAGGTCCATTCACCTCACTACAAATAACTCAATTTCGTTTCTTTTTATGGCTGAGTAATATTCCATTGTATATATGTGCCACATCTTCTTTATCCATTCATCTGTCGATGGACACTTAGGCTGCTTCCATGTCCTGGCTATTGTAAACAGAGCTGCAATGAACACTGTGGTACATGACTCTTTTTGAACTACGGTTTTCTCAGGGTATATGCCCAGTAGTGGGATTGCTGGATCATATGGTAGTTCTATTTTTAGTTCTTAAGGAACCTCCATACTGTTCTCCATAGTGGCTGTACCAATTTACATTGCCACCAACAGTGCAAGAGGGTTCCCTTTTCTCCACACCCTCTCCAGCATTTATTGTTTGTAGACTTTTTGATGATGGCCATTCTGACTTGTGTGAAGTGATACCTCATTGTAGTTTTTTTTTTTTTTTTTGTGGTACGTGGTCCTCTCACTGCCGTGGCCTCTCCCGTTGCGGAGCACAGGCTCCGGACGCACAGGCTCAGCGGCTATGGCGCACGGGCCCAGCCGCCCTGCGGCATGTGGGAGCTTCCCAGCCCGGGGCACGAACCCGTGTCCCCTGCATCGGCAGGCAGACTCTCAACCACTGCACCACCAGGGAAGCCCCCTCATTGTAGTTTTGATTTGCATTTCTCTAATGATTGGTGTTGTTGAGCATCCCCTCATATGTTTGTTGCCAATCTGTACATATTCTTTAGAGAAATGTCTATTTAGGTCTTCTGCCCATTTTTGGATTGGGTTGTTTGTTTTTTTGGATATTGAGCTGCATGAGCTGCTTGTAAATTTTGGAGATTAATCCTTTGTCAGTTGCTTCATTTGCAAATATTTTCTCCCATTCTGAGGGTTGTCTTTTGGTCTTGTTTATGGTTCCTTTGCTGTACAAAAGCTTTTAAGTTTCATTAGGTCCCATTTGTTTATTTTTGTTTTTATTTCCATTCCCCTGGGAGGTGGGTAAAAAAGGATCTTGCTGTGATTTATGTCATAGAGTGTTCTGCCTATGTTTTCCTCTAAGAGTTTGATAGTGTCTGGCCTTACATTTAGGTCCTTAATCCATTTTGAGTTTATTTTTGTGTATGGTGTTAGGGAATGTGCTAATTTCATTCTTTTACATGTAGCTGTCCAGTTTTCCCAGCACCACTTATTGAAGAGGCTGTCTTTTCTCCATTGTATATTCTTGCCTCCTTTATCAAAGATAAGGTGACCGTATGTGCATGGGTTTACCTCTGGGCTTTCATCCTGTTCCATTGATCTATATTTCTGTTTTTGTTCCAGTACCATATTGTCTTGATTACAGTAGCTTTGTAGTATAGTCTGAAGTCAGGGAGCCTGATTCCTCCAACTCTGTTTTTCTTTTTTAAGATTGCTTTGGCTCTTTGGGGTCTTTTGTGTTTCCATACAAATTGTGAAATTTTTTGTTCTAGTTCTGTGAAAAATTCCAGTGGTAATTTGATAGGGATTGCATTGAATCTGTAGATTGTTTTGGGTAGTATAGTCATTTTCACAATGTTGATTCTTCCAATCCAAGAACATGGTATTTCTCTCCATCTGTTTGTATCATCTTTAATTTCTTTTGTCAGTGTCTTATAGTTTTCTGCATATGGGTCTTTTGTCTCCTTAAGTACATTTGTTCCTTGGTATTTTATTCTTTTTGTTGCAGTGGTAAATGGGAGTGTTTCTTTAATATCTTTTTCAGATTTTTCATCATTAGTGTATAGGAATGCAAGAGATTTCTGTGCATTAATTTTGTATCCTGATACTTTACCAAATTCATTGATTAACTCTAGTAGTTTTCTGGTATCAGCTTTAGGATTCTCTATGTATAGTATCATGTCATCTGCAAGCAGTGACAGTTTTACTTCTTCTTTTCCAATTTGGATTCCTTTTATTTCTTTTTCTCTGATTGCTGTGGCTAAAACTTCCAAAACTGTGTTGAATAATAGTAGTGAGAGTGGATATCCTTGTCTTGTTCCTGATCTCAGTGGAACTGGTTGCAGTTTTTCACCATTGAGAATGATGTTGGCTGTGGGTTTGTCATATATGGCCTTTATTATGTTGAGGAAAGTTCCGTGTATGCCTACTTTCTGGAGAGTTTTTATCATAAATAGGTGTTGTATTTTGTCAAAAGCTTTTTCTGCATCTATTGAGATTATCATATGGTTTTTCTCCTTCAATTTGTTAATATTGTGTATCACATTGATTGATTTGCATATACTGAAGAATCCTTGCATTCCTGGGATAAACCCCACTTGATCATGGTGGATGATCCTTTTAATGTGCTGTTGGATTCTGTTTGCTAGTATTTTCTTGAGGATTTTTGCACCTATGTTCATCAGTGATATTGGCCTGTAGATTTCTTCTTTTGTGACATCTTTGTCTGGTTTTGGTATCAGGGTGACGGTGGCCTCATAGAATGAGTTCGGGAGTGTTCTTCCCTCTGCTATATTTTGGAAGAGTTTGAGAAGGATAGGTGTTAGCTCTTCTCTAAATGTTTGATAGAATTTGCCTGTGAAGCCATCTGGTCCTGGGCGTTTGTTTGAAGATTTTTAATCACAGTTTCAACTTCAGTGCTTGTGATTGGTCTGTTTATATTTTCTATTTCTTCCTGGTTCAGTCTTGGAAGTTTGTGCTTTTCTAACAATTTGTCCCATTTCTTCCAGGTTGTCCATTTTATTGGCATATAGTTTGTAGTAATATAGATTGTAGTAATCTCTCATGATCCTTTGTATTTCTGCAGTGTCAGTTGTTACCTCGCCTTTTTCATTTCTAATTCTGTTGATTTGAGTCTTCTCCCTTTTTTTTCTTGATGAGTCTGGCTAATGGTTTATCAATTTTGTTTATTTTCTCAAAGAACCAGCTTTTAGTTTTATTGATCTTTGTTATTGTTTCCTTCATTTCTTTTTCATTTATTTCTGATCTGATTTTTATGATTTCTTTCCTTCTACTAACTTTGGGGTTTTTTTGTTCTTCTTTCTCTAATTGCTTTAGATGTAAGGTTAGGTTATTTGAGATTTTTCTTTTTTCTTGAAGTAGGATTGTATTGCTATAAACTTTCCTCTTAGAACTGCTTTTTCTGCATCCCTTAGGTTTTGGGTCATAGTGTTTTCATTGTCATTTGTTTCTAGGTAACTTTTATTTCCCCTTTGATTTCTTCAGTGATCTCTTGGTTACTTAGTAGTGTACTGTTTAACCTCCATGTGTTTGTATCTTTTACAGTTTTTTTCCTGTAATTGATATCTAGTCTCATAACGTTGTGGTCGGAAAAGATACTTGATACGATTCCAATTTTCTTAAATTTACCAAGGCTTGATTTGTGACCCAAGATATGATCTATCCTGGAGAATGTTCCATGAGCACTTGAGAAGAAAATGTATTCTGTTATTTTTGGATGGAATGTCCTATAAATATCAATTAAGCCCATCTTGTTTAATGTGTCATTTAAAGCTTGTGTTTCCTTATTTATTTTCATTTTGGATGATCTGTCCATTGGTGAAAGTGGGGTGTTAAAGTCCCCTATGGTTATTGTGTTACTGTCGATTTCCCCTTTTATGGCTGTTAGCATTCGCCTTATGTATTGAGGTGCTCCTATGTTGGGTGCATAAATATTTACAATTGTTATATCTTCTTCTTGGATTGATCCCTTGATCATTATGTAGTGTCCTTCTTTGTCTTTTGTAATAGTCTTTATTTTAAAGTCTATTTTTTCTGATATGTGTATTGTTACTCCAGCTTTCTTTTGATTTCCATTTGCATGGAATATCTTTTTCCATCCCCTCACTTTCAGTCTGTATGTGTCCCTAGGTCTGAAGTGGGTCTCTTGTAGACTGCATATATATGGGTCTCGTTTTTATATCCATTCATCCAGTCTATGTCTTTTGGTTGGAGCATTTAATCCATTTACATTTAAGGTCATTATCGATATGTTTGTTCCTATTACCATTTTCTTAATTGTTTTGGGTTTGTTATTGTAGGTCTTTTCCTTCTCTTGTGTTTCCTGCCTAGAGAAGTTCCTTTAGCATTTGTTGTAAAGCTGGTTTGGTGGTGCTGAATTCTCTTAGCTTTTGCTTGTTGTAAAGCTTTTAATTTCTCCATCGCATCTGAATGAGATCCTTGCTGGGTAGAGTAAACTTGGTTGTAGATTTTTCTCTTCCAAGACTTTAAATATGTCCTGCCACTCCCTTCTGGCTTGCAGAGTTTCTGCTTAAAGATCAGCTGTTAACCTTATGGGGATTCCCTTATATGTTATTTGTTGCTTTTCCCTTGCTGCTTTTAATATTTTTTCTTTGTATTTAATTTTGATAGTTCGATTAATATGTGTCTTGGCGTGTTTCTCCTTGGATTTATCCTGTATGGGACTCTCTACGCTTCCTGGACTTGATTGACTATTTCCTTTCCCATTTTAGGGAAGTTTTCAACTATAATCTCTTCAAATATTTTCTCAGTCCCTTTCTTTTTCTCTTCTTCTTCTGGGACCCCTATAGTTTGAATGTTGGTGCGTTTAATGTTGTCCCAGAGGTCTTTGAGACTGTCCTCAATTCTTTTCATTCTCTTTTCTTTATTTTGCTCTGCGGTAGTTATTTCCACTATTGTATCTTCCAGGTCACTTAACCGTTCTTTTGCCTCAGTTATTCTGCTATTGATTCCTTCTAGAGAATCTTTAATTTCATTTATTTTGTTGTTCATCATTGTTTGTTTGCTCTTTAGTTCTTCTAGGTCCTTGTGAAACATTTCCTGTGAAACGTATTTTCTCCATTCTATTTCCAAAATTTTGGATCATCTTTACTATCATTACTCTGAATTCTTTTTCAGGTAGACTGCCTATTTCCTCTTCATTTGTTTGGTCTGGTGGATTTTTACTTTGCTCCTTCATCTGCTGCGTATTTCTCTGTCTTCTCATTTTGCTAAACTTCCTGTGTTTGGGGTCTCCTTTTCTCATGCTGCATGTTCGTAGTTCCCATTGTTTTTGGTGTCTGCCCCCAGTGGGTAAGGTTAGTTCAGTAGGTTGTGTAGGCTTCCTGGTGGAGGGGACTGGTGCCTGTGGTCTGGTGGATGAGGCTGGATCTTGCCTTTCTGGTGGACAGGACTGTGTCCGGTGGTGTGTTTTGGGGTGTTTGTGACCTTATTATGATTTTAGGCAGCCTCTCTGCTAATGGATGGGGTTGTGTTCCTGTCTTGCTAGTTGTTTGGCATGGGGTGTCCAGCACTGGAGCTTGCTGGTCATTGAGTGGAGCTGGGTCTTAGCGTTGAGATGGAGATCTCTGGGAGAGCTCTCACTGACTGATATCAGGACATTGGACCAAGAGAGACATCCTGGGGCCAGGAGGTCCTTCTTGGTCCAATGTCCTGAACTCGGCTCTCCCACCTCAGAGGCTCAGGCCTGACACCAGGCTGGAGCACCAAGACCCTGTCAGCCACATGGCTTCTAGTGTTGGAAGGTGTACTGCAGAGGCAGGGGGTGGCTTTGGCTCACTGCGCGTATGAGGACCCCGGCAGCAGAAGTTCTGGGAAGTACTCCCCTGGTATATTTAAATGTTGGCTCATAGATCTTTGCTTGCCAAGAAAAGTATGAAGGCAGGGGGCAATGAAACTTTAAGCTGAAATACCCAGTTGTCAGTGCGTGCTGAAGAGCAGTTGGAAATTAACAATGATTTCTGAAATGATGGTGTAAGCCAATGAGTATATAGAATCAATTCCCAAAAATGCAACTCACATGCAGCTTTGGGGTCATATGTGTTTTATGAAAGTAAGCCCTGCCCATAGCAGTGTAAACCCAGAGGTACAGAACCCCAGAGAAGATTTATGGAGGCCTGGTGCGCTAGGCTCAGCGGGATGGAGAGGTCTGCCTTGACAAAGAAGAAACCATAGATCCCTGCCAAATGGCCTCACAGAGCTTGGCTACGTGGGAGGCTGGGACAGCTGCAGTCCTGGGGTATCAAGAAGAGACATAGGTGGTTAGCAGGTAAAGAGCTGGAGAGCCTCGGTCCTAAATCCAGATGGAGTTTACTGCCCCCTCCCTCCATGGATCATGGCTGAGATTCAGCAGCAGGGATCTCTTTTGTGCCAAAATTTTGCCTGAATTTCAACCCCCCTAGGAGACAGCGTGTGTTCCTGTGAGCATAACGGATCTGTGTTCAAATCTGGGCTCAGCCATGTTCCAGTCAAGATTCCTAATCTCTCTGAGCCTTAGATACTGCATCCAAAAATGGAGAGAGTGAGTAGCTACCTTGCAAAGACGTAGTAAGCCTGAGAGATGATGTCTGTAAAGGATTTGCATATAATAGGTGCTCCAAATTAGTAGCTATTATTTTTATTGGAAGAGAGGCTGAAATCCCATCAAGGGGAAAGAGAAAGGCTGCCATCAGCCAAAGTATGTTTGGAGGGGGGCGGACTTCAATAAAGAGTGGATGGATAGTCAGCCCTAAGCTCCGGTCTGCGTGCTCAGCAGCAATTGGACCGGTGCCAGAAGCTGCCTGTATCTGCCCAGCACAGCTTGGAAATTTGCATCAGAAGCAGCAGGGTGCCGGTTAGGTACCCTCATCTGGGACTCTTGAGTCAGGAGCTGGTGATGCAAAGAAATGGGGTGGGGGAGACTCCACTTTGAGGTTAGTGGTGGCCGTGGCATCTGTTTTCCAGGGGCAGCGGAGCCAGCGGGGGGGTTCTGGGGAGTTCCAGCGCTGGGGCTCTGGGGAGTTCCAGCGCTGGCTGTGGAGCGGGCTGAGACATCTAGCCTTCAGCTGTGGCATGTTGCTGGTGCTCATCAGAGTGGTTCTGTGGAGGGATTTTTGGCCACCGAGCCTCCCTTTGTTCTTGTCTGTGTTCGGAGACTCCCCGAAAATTCTGTAGGCTACCCCAAACTCCCTTCAATAATTTTTTTCTCTTTAAGTCAGAGACAGTCCATTTCCATCCTTAGCAACAGAAACTTGACCAGGACATCTTTCCGACCACCTTACTTAAAGTAGGTCCCCCTTTGCTCTCTGTTTCCTTTATTGCTTTCGTCACTGTTCGTCATTATTTTACCAATTTGATGCTTGTTCCTTATTTCTCTTCCCCTTCCGGATGTAAGCTGCCTGAGGGCTTCATCTGCCGTCCTCTGGGGTCCACCCACAGCCAGGGCTCCTGGAAGCTGCTTGGCACAGCATCCTGGCTATGCCCACAGATGCCGGGGCCAGCCTGCCTGGGTCTGAACCATGGCACTGCCACTGTGAGATTTCAGACCTCCATGTGTCTTGGCTTCCCTAACAGTAAAGCAGGGATCATAACAGTTCCTGTGTAAAGTTGTTGTGAGGATTAAATGAGGGCACATATGAGAAGAGTGCCCGGCACACAGTGTTCATGGATGAACTTAGGAGAAATCCAGATAAGAAGGCAGCTGCTTTTCAGGATTTAATGATCTTCGTCCCATTGCTTTAACCTTCACTCTCAGTGGAGAACCCCTTTCCTAGGGTTAGGCTGAGTTTATCAGATTGAAACTTGGGGTCCAGAACCAAGGGCCCAGTCTTCGACGTGCTCTCATCTTTTGAGTATTTCATGCTGCCCCTGTTTTGTTACATAAGCATCCCAAACCTGGGTGCTCAGAGCCTGGGAAGCCAAGCTTCTCTGAACCACTGAGTCATGGCCCGCCGTCTCCTTCCTCAGAGGCCTCTCACTGTCTTTCCCCAGCCTGCTGGGGCTAGTGGGACGGCCACTGCTTCTAGGAAGAGCTGCTCCTTCTGGGATCCCCAGGCCTTGGATGATACAGGAACATCAGGGCAGAGCCTTTCACCCAGACAGGCTGTGGCAGGGCAGCCAACTAAAACATCACATTCTTGGATGACTGCTTTTCTCCAGGACCAGTGCGTTACCTTTGTTTTTTTTCCAGTGTGTTACTTTTTCCATGGTCTTTGCTCTTCCGGCGCAGAGGGCTGGATGCCACGTTAGCCATCCATTTCTCGGTGTCTGCTGCCAAAGTCCACCGATGGTGCAACCGAGCCTGGGGCTATGAGCCCAGATGTTTGCTGCTCTATTTTAGGATTCCTAGTTCTGTCTGTTTCCCAGAAATTGTCAATCGGTCAGAGGAAAGGGAAAGCGGGGGTGGGAGAAGATGAGGCCCAAGCCACAGTGGCTCATTCCTTCCAGCTGGGTGGAAATTCCCATCCTTCAATGAAGCGAAGCACCGCCCTCCAGCCCCAGACAGAGTGACTCAGAATTCTTCACTGGTCCTGGCCACGACAAAAAAGTCTTGTTCATTTTAATAATAGAAATGGGGAGAGTACCGCATTATTTGTGTAAATCTTAGACTTCTCAGAGCACAGTCACACACTTTCCCAAACAGAGGCACAGAGAGGTTGGTCGTTGCCCACGGTCACACAGCTGGTTAGTCACGGAACTGGTCACAGAGGCTAGATCTCCTGAGCTTTAAACTGTTTTCTGCCATTCAGTAAACAGCCATTTATTATCTTTCCCCATGCCAAGGCGCCTTCCCGGGCTTGTCAGCGTCCATGTGATAGAGAACGTAGCCTGGGGGCTGGTCTACGGTAATTCCCAAGACTTCCTGTTCCTATGGCTTATTGCTTCTCAACCTCACAGGAGAGGACATTCATTCATGCAAATGAACAGCTATTGTGTGCCTGCTGTGTGCAACTACTGTGCTTTTGCAGATTCACAATTTGCAGAAGAGAAAGTTGCTAAATGCAAAATTACAATAAAATGTAGTAAAGTGCTGTGTTGTTGGCAAACACAGAATGTTTAGGGAACACAATGAAAGAGGTAATTCACTTTCTTGGGGGGAATTCCCTGGCACCCCAGTGGCTAGGACTCCACGCTTTCACTGCTGAGGGCGAGGGTTTAATCCCTGTTCGGGGAACTAAGATCCCAGAAGCCGCGCAGCCAATAAACAAAAAAACAAACAAACACTTTGTTGGGGGCAATGAGGACAAATCACAGATGAGGTGGTTTTTCCCCCTAACTTAAAAAAATTTTTTTATTGAAGTATAGTTGCTTTACAATGTTGTGTTAGTTTCAGGTGTACAGCAAAGTGATTCAGTTATATATACATAAAGAATATATATACATTCTTTTTCAGATTTTTTACCATGATAGGTTATTACAAGATATTGACTATAGTTGCCTGTGCTATACAGTAGGTCCTTGTCTCCCAACTTTTAATTGTGAAAATTTTCAAGCATGTAGAAGAGCTGAAAGATGATTATAACCACCACCTAGGTTCAACCATTGCTATCATTTGCCATATTATCTTTCTCTCTCTTGATATATAGACAGGTGGATATAGATAACTAGATACGCAGATATATACACATTTATGTAGGCATATAGCTGAATCATTTCGAAGTCAGTGAGGGATGTCATGACACTCGCTCCTAAACATCTCAGCACGCGTCTTTGAAGAATAAAGACATTGGGAGAGGTGCATTTTGAGTTGGGTCTTGTCAGATGAATAGGAGTTTATCAGACAAAAGGGGAAGGTCATTTCAAGTAATGGCAATGACAATGTATGTGAAAGCAAGTGAACGGTGTGGAGTGTTTGGGGCAAAGGTTATGGAGTGTGACCAGAGCTGAAGGGGCTGGGGAGCAGGTAGAAGAGGAGCCTGCAGCAATGGATTGGAACCAGGCTGTGGAGGAACGGGAATGTCCTGTTAATGGTTTCAGTGTGGCCCTGGGGGAGGTGGGAGATACTGGAGGCTTGAAGAGGGTAAGGACACGCTCCAATTTTTCTTTTTCTGGCACCACAGTGGGTGGGATGGGAGAAGACGGCTTAGGATGCAAGAAGGTGGACAGTGGCTGTGAGGATGGAGAAGGGAGAGTCCAGAGATTGGATGAGAGCAGACAGGACTTAGAGGCTGACTGGAAACAGGAGGGATGAAAGTGAGGGATCATTGATGGTGAGTGAGATTTCTCTCAAGAGCAACGGAATGGATGCTTTACTGCCATTCATCTAGTCACATGATGGTATGTACACCATATTGAATGAGTTTTGGACAAGTTAAGTATGAAGACACCTAATAAGCAGGTGGAAATATGGGTCTTGAACGCTAGAAGGGGTCAGAGAGATGGGTTTGGGAAGGCAGCAGTGTATAGAGAGTGGTTGAAGCAAAAACAACTTACTCTGCTAGAGGCTGAAGTACAAGGAGAGAGGCTGGCCAGGGCACAACCTTGGACGGCACCTATATGGAAGGACAGATAGAAGACAAGAGGGGCAGCCTCGGAGGTGGGAGACCAGCTAGAGGGAGGCCCGCCCACCCGCCAGGTTCCCAGTGAGCATTAAATGAGCTCATATGAGTGAGATTCCAAACTCCAGGCTAGGACTGGGTAGGTGTTGGATAAGTGAAAATACCATTCTTTTTTTTTTTTTTATGGACCATTTTTAAAGTCTTTATTGAATTTGTTACAATATTGCTTCTGTTTTATGTTTTGGTTTTTTGGCTGCAAGGCATGTGGGATCTTAGCTCTCCCACCAGGGATTGAACCCGCACCTCCTGCATTGGAAGGCAAAGTCTTGACCACTGGGCGGCCAGGGAAGTCCCGAAAGTACCATTCTTAGAGTGGATGGATGTTGTAGGTGATGAGTGTGGCTCCAGGGTCAAAAGCTGCCGCGATTGAAGGGCTGGCTCCTCCTGAACTGAGCCTTGGAAGCTGAAAGCCCTGTTCCTGTTCCCAAGAAAGGAAGACCAGACTGAATTAAAAGAGAAGGAAGGTAAACCTTCATCTCTCGAACCCTCTTAGAGCCGCGAATGTGAGTGTTTGGAACCCAGGGCAGGAAAGCGCTTTCTGCAACTCTGGAGGGGGCCAGGAGGGGGCTGTCTACACAGTGAGTGGCCCACTGCGTGGGTGCTGGCGTCAGACGACCCGGTATCAAACCAGGGCTCTGGCCTCTTGTCCCTTCTTCAATTAGCCTCTCTATGCCTCGGTTTCCCCATCGGTAAAACCACAATAGTAGGCATACCTTCCGCAGAGGTTAGCGTGAGGATGAGATGAGATGAGAAGAACCATAAATGTGGAGCACAGAGAATGCTCGCTTCATGTAGCAATTGTCCTCACCATTGCTGCCGCCCGGGGGTTCGGGAAGCCTGAGGATTTGGATCCAACAGGTTCTCCTGTAGCCCACACCGGAGCAGCACAGCCACGTGGAGAGGGGGTGGCTCGCCGGGGCTCAGCCACACAGCCCAGCGCGTGTCTCCCCTGTGCAGATGTCCGGGGCCCATTAGGCAGAGCTCATTTCTTTCCCCGCCAAACATCACGCAGCCTCCCGCTGCGCTCTTCCCTCTGTCCACCTGGGCCTGTTTCTAGGACATCTGCTATGTCAGGAGCTGATGGCCGGGGAGCTTGTGAAAGGATCACCTGTTCCCATGGCTCCCCCCCTCCCCCTTCCCTCCCACCCCACTTCTGCCGGCCCCAGCCTCCCGTGGCTCAGACAGCTGGCCACGTTCCTCCCTTCGCTTGGGGAGCTGCGGGCACAGTGTAAGGAGGCACGTTTCCTCCCAACTTGTTACGGAGGAACAGCTAGGGTTGATGCTTTGTCAAGCCTCCTGCTTTCCTACAAGATTGCTTTTCCTCTGTGCCCCTCCTTCAACCCTCCCCACCGGCCCCTATTCTCTCCCTATTGAAATGGGGGTTCATGCACTGTGACTCAAAAGAGGGCAGGTCCCAAACTCCCAGGAGATGGCAAACCACTCCTGTAGCTCCGACCTGACATCTCTGCACGTGTGTGAGACATTCACATGCCGGGGCTTGCTGTGTGAGCAGTCCTCGTGTGTCATCTGTGGCCTGTGTAAGCACCTACATATCCCTATCTAGGGCAGCGTGGAGAAATGGCCTGAAGTAGCAGCCAGGGGCCAGGGGGAATGCTGCTCAGAGGCAAGAGGACGGGAAAATGAGTAGCCCTGCGTCCGGATCTGCTGGACAGAACTGGGTTTCAATGCTGGCACCTCTGTTCACTGGGTGGGTCACTGTGGGTAGATTACTTACCCATGCTGTTGGTTTCTCCATCTGGACGGCACTGAGTTCAGTGTTGGGTCATGGGGGCCCTGCAAATGGCATGTCTCTTCCTCCAAGACAAGGTCTAGAGCAGGGCCAGGTGTTAGCCAGCTGCAAGCAGCTGAAATCCGTTCTTACTACCAAACACAGCATCTCCCTAGCACCTGCCTCTCTGGAATACCTAGGAGAGAGGGAAAGGCGGTGAGGTGTGCCAGGAGCTCTCCTTACTGAAGACCTTCAGAGAGACGGGACGAAGTGGCGCAGCTCCGTGTGTGTTTGGTGCCCTGTTTCCAACTCGAGCTGGGCTCTGGAATGACGGATGTGTGTCAGACTTTCCCTGGCTTTGTGCTGGTTTCCCTGCATTGGGGGACTCCACCAGCCCCAGTGGGGGCCATGTGAGGGGAGTGCATAATAATAAATTTCATTGCGTAAGGCAGACTGTCTGTGACCCAATTCCAGAAAGTCATCAGCTTGAAGTTCAGCCAAGAGTGTCTGCGATCCCAAGGAGCCTGGAGAGGCTGAGCTGACAATGGCTCTCCAATGACATCCACCGTGTCCAGTGGGACGCACTCCTTCTTTCCTCAGCCAATATTTCATGACTATCTATATTATGCCCGACACTGAGCTAGGTACAAATTCCAGGTTCCAGGCCACCCTGAGGCCATTTCAGACCCGCCCAGGTGAGCACCTACATCTCAAAGGCAGCTTTCCAACCGAGGAGAGCGCACCAAGTGTCTCTAGAACCAGGGATGGACTGGTGTGCTGAGGTTCCCTAAGAAATGAAGGTGGGTGGGCTGGGGCTTAAAGTGCTGCTTGCAGAGGTTTCCATCTCTGAGGGTCTTTCAGTCCCCCGTCCGCCACCCCCCTCCCCCCCCACGTGGTTTGAGAGTAAAACAATGTTTCAGTTAGGCCATTTGCTTCCCAGAGAGCAGGGGGCCTTCTCCTTGCCCAGAGCATCGCCTATCAGTGCTGATGGCTGCCCCGGCCGGTGAATATGGTAGAGGGAGTGAGTTGGTCAGAAGCCCCCTCTCCTCCCCAATCAGGGGGTGGCATCTGTTAGATTCCCCCGGTGCTTGTTTCCTGCCTGGAGTGAGACACAAGCCGGCAGACGATACCTGCCTCACGTCCCAGATCTGGAATCCCAAAGTCTTCACTCCTCAGTCCAGGAAAGAACAGGGAATTGGACATGTAAATTTCACCTTTCAGTCATTTGCAAATCCCAGGCCTCACTTTTTTGCCTCCTCTAATCTGTCATTCTACGTGGCTTCTCAGGGCCTTGGAAGATTATTAAATGAGAACAATCTAGATTTTTATAAACTTTGTTTCCAACACTCAGTGAGTAGAAGTGAGATGCTCTCAGAAAAATGACATTCGCGACAAAAGTGAAAAAGGCGATGGGGAGGGAGGGTGAAAAAGAGGAAGACAGAAACCCAGGGCGCTTAGGTAACCCTCCTCTTTTGGAATTGGCAGTATTAGGGTGAGCGGGGGGCGCTCATTTATTGCCACTGATTTCGTTGATACTTTTAGGGAATGAATCAATATGCGAGCCGTTGATACTTTTAGGGAATGAATCAATATGCGAGCCGTTGATACTTTTAGGGAATGAATCAATATGCGAGCCGTTGATACTTTTAGGGAATGAATCAATATGCGAGCCGTTGATACTTTTAGGGAATGAATCAATATGCGAGCCGTTGATACTTTTAGGGAATGAATCAATATGCGAGCCG
>NW_021703604.1:0-2162 GCF_005190385.1 Monodon monoceros | reverse complement strand
CATGGATTTATATGTCTCCATAAGGAAATCAAGCGTGTGAACAGAGGTCTAAACACAGCAGTGAAAATCCGATAAATCCCATTATAAAAATAAATTTCAAAAACTAAACACAATGACAGTGAAATAGAGAGCAATTCTTAAATAATTAATTCAGGGCTTGTGATGCAACCTGGATTTACCAAATCTACATCCAGAGCTGCGTGAGACATAAGGCTGGACACTTCGGGCTGATAACATTGGTGAGGTTCGGTGAGCAAACGCAGACCCTTTGAAGTCATACTGCATGGTACCCATTCCATGGGTCCCAACTCTTCAGGTTTAAGCGATTCTTCCTTCAGCTAAAACATGTATGGGAAACCCAGAGTACGGTCCACCGTGTGATTGGGAAACGTTTTCAAATGCATCTCAGTTTTCGTCCCCTGGTACTCGGGTTCACCATTCCAGACGCTTTACTAACACTCTCCCCACTTGGAGAGTCAGTGCCTTTAACTTCCTTTTTGGCACAGTTTGCAATATCTGCGCAAGATGTACAGGAATAGGGAGAACCAATGAGAGACTAGTTGTAGGTGTCTGCACGGGCAAATGGAACGTTCATTTCCCACCAGGAAGAGGAATTAACGAAAGGCTCAGCGTGCCGTGCCGGAAACAAATTAGGGCCTGAAGCAATCCTGCAGTTTTGCGGCCAGCTCACAAGAAAGTGAGTTGAAGAAAGGAGCTCAGGGGCACTGTAATTCACAAACCTGCAGCGTTATGAATGACAGCTATCGTCCAAAAATATATTGAAGTAACTCTTCGAAGAGGACTTGAAAGCAGGGCAGAATTTCAGGAAAACGATTTCAGGGGGTAGAATGGAATTGCACTTAAAGCATAGGAAATGAGGCAGAATGTCAACAAAGATGCACTTGGCCAAAAAGTGCGTATGCTTTTTTTCCTGAATATATTCAGGAAAAAACGCATACACCCTTTTTGGCCAACCAAGCAAGTGTGTAAAGGAAATCTGCACTACAATGAAGTCTCCCTGCCCCCCGGTCAAAAGGGACATCTGAAAAAAGTGTAAAATCCAGAAGGGCAGGACAGGTCATGGAGAACAGGGAGCCTTGTTATGCTGATGGGCGGGATGTAAATTGCCAACAGCCACTCTGGAGAAGTGTATGGTGTTTCCTGAAACACGTAGGAAACAAAGCAACAAAGCCTATGGCACTTCCACTTATGGTACGATAGCTTAGGGAAGTTAAAATGAAAAACACACAGCCACCCCAAATTTTGGGACGGCTCTGTTTACAAGAACCTCGTCTACGGTACAAGTTAAATATCCTAGAAAGCAAAAAAATGGATAAAAAAGTTGTGGTACGTACGTACAATGCAATAACACTCTGCAATGAAATCTATGTCATCAGGCCCGTAGCGGCATAGTGAGTGGAATCAGGTACGATGATTCTACGAGAAATAAGTCACACAGAGAAAGAAACATCATAAGATATCACTAATACACGGAATGTAAACTTGGTTACACATGAACTGAATTACAAAACAGAACAGGGTCTCAAATTTAGAAAACCAGCTTATGCTTGCTTATGGGGAAAGGTGAGTTGGGGTGTTGCATAAAACCAGATATTGAAATTAGCACAGATACCGTTCCACAAGCCAAATATATAATAGACAAGACCTACGCCTTGCTCAACGAAATGGACTCAACACCCCATATTCAACGCCTGGGAATATACCTGACAAGTAAGAATCTGAAAACCCATGGATTTATATGTCTCCATAAGGAAATCAAGCGTGTGTACAGTGGCCTAAATGCAGCAGTGAAAATCCAATAAATCCCGTTATCAAAATAAATTTCATAAACAAAACACAATGACAGTGAAATAGAGAGCAATTCTTAAATAGTTCATTCAGGGCTTGTGATGCAACCTGGATTTACCACATCTACACCCAGAGCTGGTTGAGACATAAGGCTGGACACTTCGGGCTGATAGCATTGGTGAGGTTTGGTGAGCAAACGCAGGCCCTTTGAAGTCATACTGCATGGTACCCATTCCATGGGTCCCAACTCTCCAGGTTTAAGGGATTCTTCCTTCAGCGAAAACATGCACGGGAAACCCAGAGTACGGTCCACTGTGTGATTGGGAAACGTTTTCAAATGCATCTCAGTTTTC
>NW_021703603.1:0-2195 GCF_005190385.1 Monodon monoceros | reverse complement strand
CTTCACTGTGACTCAATGTGCAGCCTTTACCAGCACAGACACACACACAAACACACTCACACACACACAGCCCTCAGTTTGACTCAATGGTCAGACTATACCAGTACACACAGACACACACTTCCCTCACTGTGAATCAATGCACAGTCTATACTAGCATGCACACACACATGGCACTGTGACTCAATGCACAATCTATAACAGCACACACATGCACACACCCACACCTCAGTGTGATTCAATGCACAGCCTATACCAGCACACACACACGCACAGACACAGGGCTCACTGTGACTCAATGCATAGCCTATACTAGAATGCACACCCATACTAACACGCACATACACAGGGCTCACTGGGACTCAATAAATCGCCTATAGTAGCACACACACACGCAGTTCATTATGAATCAATGCAGTCTGTAGCACCACACACAGACACACACACACAAGAGTGACTCAATGAAAGACCACCAGCACACACATTCACATATGCACACACACAGGGCTCAGTGTGAATCAATGCACAGTCGGCACACCACACATACACACACATGAATACACCTCAGTGACTCAATGCAAAGCCCTTACGAGCACACACACACACACCTACCTGATTCAATTCTCCAACCAAACCAGTGCACATACACACACACACACACACACAAACATACTTGCTCATTGTGACTCAATGCACAGTCTGGACGAGCATATTAACACACACAACTCATTTTGATTCAATAACAGTATATACCTGCATACACACCCACACACATAACACACTGTGACTCAATTCATAGCCGATATCAGCACACAGATACTCACAAGGCTCACTGTGACTCAGTGAAATTTGTAGCACCAAACACAGACACACACAAACATATAATTCCTGACACAATGCAAAGTCATACCAGCACACACACACAAACACCTAACCATCATTCGATGCTTAACCTCTACCAGCACACACACACATACACAAACATACACGGCTCATTGTGTGTTAATGTACACCTCATACTTGGAGAAACATATGCAACACATCTCACTGTAACTCAATGCTCAGACTGAACTACACACACACATCACAACATGCACACACAGCACACAGTGTGATTCAATGCTCAGCCTATATCAGAACACACACACACGCACTCATACATGGCTCACTGTGTCTCAATGAACCACCTATACCATCACACACACACACAGACACACACACAGACACACATGGGTCCCTGTGACTCAGTGCACAGCCTATACCAGCAGACAAAGACACAAACACATATACATGGCTCACTGACTCAATGCACAGTCTCTACTAACACACACAAAATGCTCACTGTGAGTAAATGCAAAACCTATACCACCACAGACACACACACTCGGATCTGTGATTCCATGCAAATCCTATAACATCACACACACACTCATACACACACACAGCTTAGTGTGACTCAATACAGACTCTACACCACCAAATACACACACACGCTCAGCTCACTGTGATTCCATGCAGAGTCCATAGCACTACATACAGACACACCTCATACACTTCAGTGTGACTCAATGCTCAGATTTTACCAGCACACACACACACACGGCTCACTGTGACTCAGTGCACAGAACATTCCAGTTCCACACACACTCACAGCTCACCTTGAATCACTGCAAAGCCTACACCAGCAAACACACACAAACACAGCTCACTGTGACTCAATGCACAGCCTATACCAGAGCACACACACACACCAAAACGCATTCACACAGGGATTACAGTGACTCAATAAATCACGTATAGCAGCACACACACACACGGCTCACTGTGACTCAATGCAATCTGTAGCACCAAACACACACACACACTTACACACCCCAGTGACTCAATGAAAGCCCATACCAGCACACACACTCACATACACACACACAAACTGCTCACTGTGACTCAACGCACAGTCTGTAGCCTTCCTCCCACACAGACACACAGGCACCTCAGTGACTCAATGCAAAGCATATATGAGCAAACAAACACACACACCTAACCTCTTCAATGCTCCACCCATACCACTGCACACACACACACTCACATATGCACATTGTGACTCAATGCACAGTCTATACGAGCACACATACACACAATTCATTGTGATTCAATGCACAGTCTATATCAGAACACACACACAAACACACACACAC
>NW_021703602.1:0-1056 GCF_005190385.1 Monodon monoceros | reverse complement strand
GAATGCAGTTTCTAGAACTTAAAGAATAATCAGTAGATTTTGAAATAGTTTTGTTTTACAAAAATTTCATAAGATTGAAATACTCTAACCTTAAAGCTCTCGATCAACTCTAAAGGAGGGCTTTAATTGGCTCTTCCTGAGTCAAGTGTTTATTCCTGGGCCGATAACTGGGGCCATTGTCATAATAGAAAGTGTGATTTGTTACCAGAGAAAGAGGAAAGTGACGCTGGACTTGCAAGATATTTATACCTTCAGCCAGAGTGCATAGGATCTGGAACTTAATTGGTGACGCAGTATTTGTTTGAGATTATATGAATGAAAAATCTTTGTGTAAGAGTGATTAATCTAAAACTTGGCCAGTCATTGTCCTAGTGTCAATTAAATTGCAGGAGAATCTAGTTTTAGGCACAAAGATCATGAATATAAAATGTGTTCCCAGGCTTGGTTCTGTGTAGTCAGTAATCTGTACTCACCCACTCATTAATAAAAATGAAAGTTAAGGACTCAGTCCTAACTTATATGCTTAGCGTTGTATTTTGTTAACAATCTCAGGTTTATTTTCTTTGTTCTCCTCTGTCCATCATCTTCTGCAGAAAATAATGTCTCCACTTCCAATTCCCTGTCTATTTAAATCCCATTTGTAATTTATAAAGTTCTCCTCCTTAAGGGCTGCTGCTTCTGCCACAGGAATGTACTCTGGCCATTATTATACTCTTCCATCTTTCATGTAGGTCTCCATCCATAGGTTTTGTTTTCATAGCTTTTTTTTTTTTGGCGGTACGCGGGCCTTTCACTGTTGTGGCCTCCCCCGACGCGGAGCACAGGCTCCGGACGCGCAGGCTCAGCGGCCATGGCTCACAGGCCCAGCCGCTCTCCGGCATGTGGCATCTTCCCGGACTGAGGCACGAACCCTTGTCCCCTGCATCGGCAGGGGGACTCTCAACCACTGCGCCACCAGGGAAGCACTATACTTACGATTTTATATTTGCTTATTTACTTTTGTCTCCCGCCTCAGCTCAAGAGAGACTATATTCATCTGTGTTAATCACTGCTGTG
>NW_021703601.1:0-5298 GCF_005190385.1 Monodon monoceros | reverse complement strand
TTTTTTTGTTATTGAGCTGCATGAGCTGCTTGTAAATTTTGGAGATTAATCCTTTGTCAGTTGCTTCATTTGCAAATATTTTCTCCCATTCTGAGGGTTGTCTTTTGGTCTTGTTTATGGTTTCCTTTGCTGTGCAAAAGCTTTGAAGTTTCATTAGGTCCCATTTGTTTATTTTTGTTTTTATTTCCATTACCCTAGGAGGTGGGTCAGAAAGGATCTTGCTGTGATTTATGTCATAGAGTGTTCTGCCTATGTTTTCCTCTAAGAGTTTGATAGTTTCTGGCCTTACATTTAGGCCTTTAATGCATTTTGAGCTTATTTTTGTGTATGGTGTTAGGGAGTGATCTAATCTCATACTTTTACATGTATCTGTCCAGTTTTCCCAGCACCACTTATTGAAGAGGCTGTCCTTTCTCCACTGTACATTCCTGCCACCTTTATCAAAGATAAGGTGTCCATATGTGCGTGGGTTTATCTCTGGGCTTTCTATCCTGTTCCATTGATCTATCTTTCTGTTTTTGTGCCAGTACCGTACTGTCTTGATTACTGTAGCTTTGTAGTATAGTCTGAAGTCAGGGAGCCTGATTCCTCCAGCTCCTTTTTTCGTTCTCAAGATTGCTTTGGCTTTTCGGGGTCTTTTGTGTTTCCATACAAATTGCGAAATTTTTTGTTCTAGTTCTGTGAAAAATGCCAGTGGTAGTTTGATAGGGATTGCATTGACTCTTTGGGTCATAGATTGCTTTGGGTGGTAGAGTCATTTTCACAATGTTGATTCTTCCAATCCAAGAACATGGTATATCTCTCCGTCTGTTTGTATCATCTTTAATTTCTTTCATCAGTGTCTTATAATTTCCTGCATACAGGTCTTTTGTCTCCTTAGGTAGGTTTATTCCTAGATATTTTATTCTTTTTGTTGCAGGGGTAAGTGGGAGTGTTTTCTTGATTTCACTTTCAGATTTTTCATCATTTGTGTATAGGAATGCCAGAGATTTCTGTGCATTAATTTTGTGTCCTGCTACTTTACCAAATTCATTGCTTAGCTCTAGTAGTTTTCTGGTAGCATCTTTAGGATTCTCTGTGGGTAGTATCGTGTCATCTGCAAACAGTGACAGCTTTACTTCCTCTCTTCCGATTTGGATTCCTTTTATTTCCTTCTTTTCTCTGATTGCTGTGGCTAAAACTTCCAAAACTATGTTGAATAAGAGTGGTGAGAGTGGGCAACCTTGTCTTGTTCCTGATCTTAGTGGAAATGCTTTCAGTTTTTCACCATTGAGGATGATGTTGGCTGTGGGCTTGTCATATATGGCCTTTATCATGTTGAGGAAAGTTCCCTCTATGCCTACTTTCTGCAGGGTTTTTATCATAAATGGGTGTTGAATTTTGTCGAAAGCTTTCTCTGCATCTATTGAGATGATCGTATGGCTTTTCTCCTTCAGTTTGTTAATATGGTTTATCCCATTGATAGATTTGCGTATATTGAAGAATCCTCGCATTCCTGGAATAAACCCCACTTGATCATGGTGTATGATCCTTTTAATGTGCTGTTGGATTCTGTTTGCTAGTATTTTGTTGAGGATTTTTGCATCTGTGTTCATCAGTGATATTGGCCTGTAGTTTTCTTTCTTTGTGACATCCTTGTCTGGTTTTGGTATCGAGGTGATGGTGGCCTCGCAGAAGGAATTTGGGAGTGTTCCTCCCTCTGCTATATTTTGGAAGAGTTTGAGAAGGATAGGTGTTAGCTCTTCTCTAAATGTTTGATAGAATTCGCCTGTGAAGCCACCTGGTCCTGGGCTTTTGTTTGTTGGAAGATTTTTAATCACAGTTTCAATTTCACTGCTTGTGATTGGTCTGTTCATATTTTCTATTTCTTCCTGATTCAGTCTTGGCAGGTTGTGCATTTCTAAGAATTTGTCCATTTCTTCCAGATTGTCCATTTTATTGGCATAGAGTTGCTTGCAGTAATCTCTCACGATCTTTTGTATTTCTGCGGTGTCAGTTGTTACTTCTCCTTTTTCATTTCTAATTCTATTGATTTGAGTCTTCTCCCTTTTTTTCTTGATGAGTCTGGCTAGTGGTTTATCTATTTTGTTTATCTTCTCAAAGAACCAGCTTTTAGTTTTATTGATCTTTGCTATTGTTTCCTTCATTTCTTTTTCATTTATTTCTGATCTGATTTTTATGATTTCTTTCCTTCTGCTAAATTTGGGGTTTTTCTGTTCTTCTTTCTCTAATTGCTTGAGGTGCAAGGTTAGGTTGTTTATTCGAGATGCTTCCTGTTTCTTAAGGTAGGATTGTATTGCTATAAACTTCCCTCTTAGAACTGCTTTTGCTGCATCCCACAGATTTTGGGTCGTCGTGTCTCCATTGTCATTTGTTTGTAGGTATTTTTTCATTTCCTCTTTGATTTCTTCAGTGATCACTTCGTTATTAATAAGTAGTGTATTGTTTAGCCTCCATGTGTTTGTATTTTTTACAGATCTTTTCCTGTAATTGATATCTAGTCTCATAGCGTTGTGGTCGGAAAAGATACTTGATATAATTTCGACTTTCTTAAATTTACCAAGACTTGATTTGTGACCCAAGATATGATCTGTCCTGGAGAATGTTCCATGAGCACTATAGAAAAATGTGTATCCTGTTGTTTTTGGATGTAATGTCCTATAAATATCAATTAAGTCCATCTTGTTCAATGTGTCATTTAAAGCTTGTGTTTCCTTATTTATTTTCATTTTGGATGATCTGTCCGTTGGTGAAAGTGGGGTGTTAAAGTCCCCTGCTATGAATGTGTTACTGTCGATTTCCCCTTTTATGGCTGTTAGTATTTGCCTTATGTATTGAGGTGCTCCTATGTTGGGAGCATAAATACTTACAATTGTTGTATCTTCTTCTTGGATTGATCCCTTGATCATTATGTAGTGTCCTTCTTTGTCTCTTCTAATAGTGTTTATTTTAAAGTCTATTTTGTGTGTTATGAGAATTGCTACTCCAGCTTTCTTTTGGTTTCCATTTGCATGAAATATCTTTTTCCGTCCCCTTACTTTCAGTCTGTATGTGTCTCTAGGTCTGAAGTGGGTCTCTTGTAGACAGCAGATATATGGGTCTTGTTTCTGTATCCATCCAGCCAATCTGTGTCTTTTGGTGGGAGCGTTTAGTCCATTTACATTTAAGGTAATTATCGATATGTATGTTCCTATTCCCATTTTCTTAACTGTCTTGGGTTCTTTATTGTAGGTCTTTTCCTCCTCTCGTGTTTCTTGCCTAGAGAAGTTCCCGTAGCAGTTGTGTAGAGCTGGTTTGGTAGTGCTGAACTCTCTCAGCTTTTGCTTGTCTGTAAAGGTTTTAATTTCTCCATCAAATCTGAATGAGATCCTTGCTGGGTAGAGTAATCTTGGTTGCAGGTTTTCCTCCTTCATCACTTTAAATATGTCCTGCCAGTCCCTTCTGGCTTGCAGAGTTTCTGCCGAAAGAATAGCTGTTAACCTTATGGGGATTCCCTGGTGTGTTATTTGTTGTTTTTCCCTTGCTGCTTTTAATACGTTTTCTTTGTAGTTAATTTTTTTTAACATCTTTATTGGGGTATAATTGCTTTACAATGGTGTGTTAGTTTCTGCTTTATACCAAAGTGAATCAGTTATACATACACATATGTTCCCATATCTCTTCCCTCTTGCGTCTTCCTCCCTCCCACCCTCCCTATCCCACCCCTCCAGGCGGTCACAAAGCACCGATCCGATATCCCTGTGCCATGCGGCTGCTTCCCACGAGCTATCTACCTTACGTTTGTTAGTGTATATGTCCATGCCTCTCTCTCGCCCTGTCACAGCTCACCCTTCCCCCTCCCCATATCCTCAAGTCCGTTCTCCAGTATGTCTGTGTCTTTATTCCTGTCTTACCCCTAGGTTCTTCATGACATTTTTATTCCTTAAATTCCATATATATGTGTTAGCGTACGGTATTTGTCTTTTTCTTTCTGACTTACTTCACTCTGCATGACAGACTCTGGGTCTATCCACCTCATGACAAACAGCTCAATTTCGTTTCTTTTTACGGCTGAGTAATATTCCGTTGTATATATGTGCCACATCTTCTTTATCCATTCATCCGCTGATGGGCACTTAGGTTGTTTCCATCTCCGGGCTGTTGTAAATAGAGCTGCAATGAACATTTTGGCACATGACTCTGTTTGAATTTTGGTTTTCTCAGGGTGTATGCCCAGTAGTGGGATTGCTGGGTCATATGGTAGTTCTATTTGTAGTTTTTTAAGGAACCTCCATACTGTTCTCCATAGTGGCTGAACCAATTCACATTCCCACCGGCAGTGCAAGAGTGTTCCCTTTTCTCCACACCCTCTCCAGCAAGTATTGTTTCTAGATTTTTTGATGATGCCCATTCTGACTGGTGTGAGATGATACCTCATTGTAGTTTTGATTTGCAGTTCTCTAATGATTAATGATGTTGAGCATTCTTTCATGTGTTTGTTGGCAGTCTGTATATCTTCTTTGGAGAAATGTCTATTTAGGTCTTCTGCCCATTTTTGGATTGGGTTGTCTGTTTTTTTGTTATTGAGCTGCATGAGCTGCTTGTAAATTTTGGAGATTAATCCTTTGTCAGTTGCTTCATTTGCAAATATTTTCTCCCATTCTGAGGGTTGTCTTTTGGTCTTGTTTATGGTTTCCTTTGCTGTGCAAAAGCTTTGAAGTTTCATTAGGTCCCATTTGTTTATTTTTGTTTTTATTTCCATTACCCTAGGAGGTGGGTCAGAAAGGATCTTGCTGTGATTTATGTCATAGAGTGTTCTGCCTATGTTTTCCTCTAAGAGTTTGATAGTTTCTGGCCTTACATTTAGGCCTTTAATGCATTTTGAGCTTATTTTTGTGTATGGTGTTAGGGAGTGATCTAATCTCATACTTTTACATGTATCTGTCCAGTTTTCCCAGCACCACTTATTGAAGAGGCTGTCCTTTCTCCACTGTACATTCCTGCCACCTTTATCAAAGATAAGGTGTCCATATGTGCGTGGGTTTATCTCTGGGCTTTCTATCCTGTTCCATTGATCTATCTTTCTGTTTTTGTGCCAGTACCGTACTGTCTTGATTACTGTAGCTTTGTAGTATAGTCTGAAGTCAGGGAGCCTGATTCCTCCAGCTCCTTTTTTCGTTCTCAAGATTGCTTTGGCTTTTCGGGGTCTTTTGTGTTTCCATACAAATTGCGAAATTTTTTGTTCTAGTTCTGTGAAAAATGCCAGTGGTAGTTTGATAGGGATTGCATTGACTCTTTGGGTCATAGATTGCTTTGGGT
>NW_021703600.1:0-1752 GCF_005190385.1 Monodon monoceros | reverse complement strand
ATCACTTTCCCTCCAAGTTCACTGAATACCTGCAGACCCCTGTGGGCCGGCTGGGCCACTTCGAGACCCATTGGTTGATCCCTCGGAGGCCCTCTGTGCATGCCGAGTGACGGGCAACAGACTGCACGTCCCTCGTGGAGAGCTACATTTCCAGAGTACTCGAACAGCCTCAGGACATTTCTGGTGAGTCTGACTTTGTCATGGCCCTTGTGTGAGCTGCCATGAGAGAACACTGCGCTTTGAGTACTTCGAGGACCTCGTACCTGAAGTTACTGTGCTCGAGGAGAAAGTCAGCATCTGACCATGCTGTGTCGCTAACGGCACACCCCGCATGAACAGATGCCTGGTAGTAAGGCCCTGATTTGCTGTGCAGAAGCGGAGGCGTGCAGCAGTTTCCATGAGGCGGTGGCCTCTGCTCTGCGTACCTGTAACGGTAGCACAGTGTTCTGGACACCTAGGAGGCTAGCGTGATCACCCGGTTCCCGGGATGAGCACTGAGTACCGCAGGCCCACCTGGGTCTGCTAAGCAACATCCAGGCCCGTAGCCCTTTAGAGCCCCTCTGTGTATGCCGAGCGTAGGGACACGCACTGCACTCTCTTTGGAAGCAGCTTAATTTCCTCAGCCCTCGCACACGTTCACGAACACAGTTCTGGCACGTCCCGCATGGCGTCGAAGTCTTACGCATTGCCCTAGTCTCAGCTGAACTCAGAGTAACCCTCGGCTTTGCATTCCATCTAGGACCTCCTGCCTCAAGAAACCGTGCCGCCCAGAGATAGTCGGCCTGCGTTCTTCCTGCCATTCCAGTCCTGCTCTGCCTCTGGCACTGCAGGCTTTTGAAGAGCCACGGACCCAGAGGAGCAGCTGCGGCGTTCCTTGGTTGAGGAAGTTCGTTTGATGCAGAACACCCTACTTCGAGAACTTCAGGCAGACGAGGAAGCACAGGGTAACCTGTGTCTCTTTGGAGTTGTTAGAACCCACAGGGGTGTATGCTGAGTGTGCCCATGGAAAAGGGGGCCTGCTGGAACTAGCTTTGCTTTCCCATCTGGAAGGCTGCATTCATGCTGCCTTGAAGCTACCTGACATTGCCTGCTCTTGACAGGCCTGTAAACCCTGTAAGAATACTTCGGGGAAAATTATGAGTCTGCTCTGTCTAAACCAGGTGCTTCCATGGCCGCGGTTGAGGTCCGCCTGGCAAGCTCTTGAGCTGAAGGGAATCTCAACGTGTAAACTTGACTCCAGCCTAGGCCCCTAGTAGCCGTGCAGCAAGGGAGGCAGGCAGCTGTTTCCATGGATGCTTAGTCCCTTCTATGCTTTATTTTAAAGGAAGTAGACTTTTGAGGACTCCTAGGCCTGTCGGGTATGCATCACTTTCCCTCCAAGTTCACTGAGTACCTGCAGACCCCTGTGGGCCGGCTTGGCCACTTCGAGACCCATTGGTTGATCCCTCGGAGGCCCTGTGTTCGTGCCGAGTGATGGGGAACACACTGTACGTCCCTTGAGGAGAGCTACATTTCCAGGGTCCTCGAAGAGCCTCAGGACAACATTTCTGGTGAGTCCGACTTTGTCATGGCCCTTGTGTGAGCTGCCATGCGAGAACACTGGGCTTTGAGTACGGCGAGGACCTCGTACCTGAAGTCACTCTGCTCGAGGAGAAAGTCAGCATCTGACCATGCTGTGTCGCTAACGGCACACCCAGCATGAACAGATGCCTGGCCGTAAGGCCCTGATTTGCCGTGCAGAAGCGGAGGCGT
>NW_021703599.1:0-34717 GCF_005190385.1 Monodon monoceros | reverse complement strand
CTGTATAGCACAGGGAACTATATTCAATATCCTGTTCTAAACCATAATGGAAAAGAATATGAAAAAGAATACATATGTATAACTGAATCACTTTGCTGCACAGCAGAAGTTAACACAACATTGTAAATCAACTCTACTTCAATTAAAAAAAAGAGAGCTGCTGCTGGACCTCAAAAAACAGGGAAACCTGGATTTTATCAGCTTGATATTTGAATTTCTGCTTGTCAAGTCCTCAAGAACTGGTATGGAGCATACATTTAATGGACTTGCACGCTGGAGGCTCAAAATGTATTGTTGGTAGTGTGTCATCAAGCTTCCGAACACATTCAGATTTATTATGTGGTGTCTACAGACAGGAGAAGGGAATCACAGCACCAAATACCTGGAAAATTCAGGGAGAAGTAATCATGCTGGGGCATCTGAATAAAATCAGAAGAAATCTCTTTCCATTTCACCTACACATTACAGCCTGTACTCTCTGCTCCGTTCCAGGTAGGCACTGTCGGTACCATTTATCCAGGCTTTTCTTAGGGAAAGATTCAAGCTAATTAAATTCTATTCTTTTCCATAAACATGGTTTATTAAATGTATTATTACCAAATTTGATGTAAGTCATATAACTTTGTAATGCTTTAAAAATAAATATACAACTCAAGAAAGAATTACATTAGGGGACAATATATTTTGGGATCAGAAAATAGTGACTATTGTGGGGTGATTTCTAAATTTGCTGTCTGCATTTTCCTTAGTCTACCTACAGGTTTTAACTAAAATGAGCACCATTTATATTGGGCATTTGAAAGAGAGCTGAAGAAGATTCTACTCACTGAGTTATAAAGAGGTGGCACTAATAGCAAATCCTCCTATTTGCCAACTCTTGGTCCCAAAGAGATTACTTCCACAAGCTGGGCATCCGTTTCATCAGGATTCATGTTCATTGCTGGCAATGAATGTGATGGTAATGACCTCCTTAATTCATGACATGGCCACACTGAGTCCCATTTTTGTTTGGTTGATTCATTCTTAAGAGGGAGGGAGGTCATTAGGGTCAAATTGAGCTACAAGTAAACTTTGAACAAGTAGGGTGCATAACGCACAAGGCTCACCTCCAACTACATCTTAGCCTTCTTAAGGCACCCCCCTCTCCCTACTGTGAGAACACCCACACGTTGACTTCAATTCTACCCTGTCTAACAGAAACAGTCCCAGTACAGACTGGACCAGACCATATTCCCCAAGCGTGTGAGGTCAGAAGTAAGGACTCTGTCCTAATAGGTCAGAAGTGTAATTACTGTTGGTCCATTCTGTAGCTTTATTTCATTCAAGAGATATTGAGAGATGTTTCTCTAGTTGGTTGGGCTGGCCAGTATATAGTTAGCTCTGATTTTTTTACATGGTGTATTTTAAAATGAAAACATATGTAAAACCTCAACTAAACATGGTCTGGATAACTTTTACATATCTTTTTATCCCCAAGGGGAGATAATCACAACAACATCCCATAGACAAATCCCCATACACAGACAGCCACTTCTCTTTTTCTCATCTTCATGATGAGGTGATCATAAGCAGAACTGACAAAGTCTGTTATAATGTCTGTATCTTTAGGTCCCAGGACGCTAACCTCTATGTGACGTAGCCTCAACATCCATGGAAAGATGAGAGAAATAATAGCAAATGCATATGCAGAACCTACAATCGGCCAATATCATAATAATGCCTGTTTTCCAAAAAGGTATTAAGATCCGTGATATTTAAGTAGAATGTCTACAGTCGCCATCCAGTAAATGGTAGACTCAGGATTCAAAGTCAGGTGTCTGTCTGTGAAGCACCATTAGCAGTATACTGCACCATGCCTCAGGACTCCCATAAGTAAGGAGTCTAGAGCAGGCAAGACACTCACACTAGCACGCTAAGACTGTTATATTTTGTGACTCACGTTATGAGGCATTAGTATGAAGACGTTTATGTCCCTGAACTTTGCTATTTTTGTATTTCCCTTAAAAATGCCTAAAATATCAGCAAAACCTACAAACACTGAAATAAAACCAGATCCACGAAATGCAAACCCATCTATAAACAAGTCTCCAACCCATGCATTTCTTCTTTCCTCTTCCAGAGTACAGACCTCTGATAGGTGGTGGCCATGATTTACACTCATAAGGTTGGAGAGTCAAGGTCTAGAAGTCCTTGGGGTGTGAAGGACTTGACCAAATGGAATGAGCTGACCTGAGAAGACCGTGGGGGCCAGAAGTGCTAGCAAGGCCTAATATGATGCATCTCTTATAATTCTGACTGCCTTTAAAGGAATAGTTGGTGAATTCTGAAAGCTTATGGTCTTGCCAGCTCAAATTTTTCAAGTACGCTATGGAAGCGCATTCCAGAACTGCAGGGTGATGAAAACTCATGCCAAAAGGAAAAATGAAAATGCCAAAATCCTCAGCTCAGCCTTGCCAAGCATGTCCACTGGCAATATGGTGGCAAAAAGCTACTGGGCCAATGGTAGGTTATTCTTTAGACGATGCAAAATGGGAAACAGCGTCTTCACCACTAAGAAAAGGGATGATTCTGGGCTGTCATCACATTCTTCTTGATTTTCAGATCTAATGCATAAGTAAACCTTTCTCAATTCTGAAAAACATAGAATTTCACATGCAAATAATTCTACCTTTTGAGAAAAAATTTAGTTTCTGATATTCTCAATAAAAGGACCAATTGCATTGCAGTTGGTAGAGATTAAATCTATTGTTTCATCAAATGGTTGACATTTGATGCCCTCACTTTCTCTGCTCTTTCTGCTTACAGATTCACAGATAAACTATGTGTCCTGGTCTCCTGTTAAAACAGGGGTTACACTGCAACGGAACAGGGTAAGCCAGGGATGAAGGGGAAGGACAGAGGGTTTGCTGGGCAAGAGGGAAGCCCAGAAGATCAAGAAGATAAGTAGATGTGGTTTATTCAGGCAAGGAGGGAGGAAGAGGAAGGCACTAGAGATTTAGTCTGTCAGATTTCAGGAGGTCATGATCTGATGTGGAAGGGGATGGGCAAAGCAAAAGAGTCTGAGGGCTTGGAAGAAGGTCCAAGAGGTCTGTACAGAGCCAGGTATGAAACCACAAGGTGAGGACACCCACAGGACCAAGGGGGTCACCGTATGAAATTCTAGGCTGAATTCTTTTTGATCTCAGTTATTTTACTTTGTCCCTTGATAAAGGAGCCGGCTTTGTCAGAAGCCAGTCACGTCACAACCATGTGTCCAGTGCTTCAGTATCAGCAAAAACCCAGCGCTTCTCTAGAAAAACCAACTCAGAGTGTGCACACTCATGGCAAACCGGCACTGCCGCCACAAGGACAGGCTTATCTTCAATCTCAGTCCTTCAATATCATCGCCTTGTCAGAGCCAGGTTGCTTGCAAACTGTTCTCTATCCTTCTTCCAGTTACAGAAAGCTTTTTAATGTGAACCATGACCCCTAGGCAAATGACATTAACAGGTTATCCCCAACTCTCACAAAGAATGGGCTCTGCAACCTAATTTGTGCAGTAATTGAATTCAGACCAAAGTATAATTTTATTTTATTGATCAGTACTGGCCTGCATTTTTAAAGCCAGTAATTGCAGGAAAGAGTTAATTTGATAATATAAATAAAAATTGGACCCAGAGGGCAATAATCAATCCATTTTAAATGCAAAAATGCTCTCCCTCCAAGTCATCCCACAGCAAATATGAAACATGATTTCCAAAATGCATTGCCCATAATTCTCTTAATGCAGTGACAAGCATGAGAATTGTGAAGCAAATATTTCAAAAAATGACATATGTTCAACCGTGAATAAGTGCTCTTGTTTATATTTGGGGGCAGTCTATTGTGTGTCAGACATCTTAGTTGTTCTGTACATACACTGAAAAAATATCTTTCACCGAAAAAGTCCAGTTTTTAAGTAAGGAATTTGGGCCTCCAACTCATTCAACTAATGTTTAGGAAGTACTGACAATATGCTTTCACATGTTTCTTCATGTTTTTTCTTTCAAGTCTTGGGAACCCAAGAATACAACCTTAAAATCTTGAAAGCAAGAGAGCTCCATTTATTAAGTTTTCTCTTGATGTATTCATTCTATTTCATGTCTTTTCCCAGTCAGTTCTCTTCTGCTCACCTGGTAAGCTTCTATTCATACATTAAAACCCTCCTAAGTAGAGTCCTTCTCCTATATAATCCCTCCTTTGAATTACTTTCATACAACGTATGGGCTTTTGCTGTTGCACGCCACGTTATTTTGTAATTATCTCTTTCCAGGGCTATGCCCAATGCTGTGAACTCCTTAGAGTCAGATTTATTCACACAACACTAGGAATACCATCTCTACATGTCTCTGATACCTTAGCCAAAAATACAAAATCTTTTTGCAAACCTTTACACTTAGGGAAGTGATAAAATCCTTCTGAGTACTTCTCTGTCACTCTACCCAACATCATGGATAAAGTTATGAGATGAGTATATCTTTGAAAACATCTCAGTGACTCATCTCATGTTTTCTCCCATTCCTCCCTCTTCCCACTTCTGCATCTCCAACATCAGAAGGAAGAGGGTGCACTGGAAAGCAGCTGGAAACCTCCCTTTCGCAAACCCATTTTATAAGCAGCCCAGGTGCTGGGACCCGCTCTGTCTGTGATCTGGCTCACTTTTCCAAGGATGTAACATCTGCTCAGAACTTTTTTCCAGTTAATGAGTCTTCCTCAAATGGAGCCTCAGAGGGTTTTGATCTTAGTACCAATCAACTTCAGGTTGAAGATGCAGGGCACTGGCTCAGCTGGCACAGCTGGCTCAACCCCATGCTTTATTTTAAGGAAGACTAAACAAACTTAGCCTGAGTGTATAATGTGGGGTGTAGAGGTCAAAGAATTCCCTCTAGACCTGTACCACTTAACAGACTACAACTGGAGCTTAGTGACAGTTCTGTACTCCCATACTTTAAACTTGTCTTTTAAAATATGACTGTAAGAACATACATGCTCAGTAGAGAACATGCTTAACATTAAAACTTAATAAAAGAGAAAAAAATTACAATTAATCACACCGTGAAGAAGAAACCATTGTTAAAATCATTCAAATTTAATGTTAAAAGCTTTTTTGTTCATAGTTTTACTTGGTTGAGATATAATGTTGCATCCTGCTCCCTCACTACATTTGATATAATATTAAAAAATGTTTTCTTATATTTAAATACTATTCACAAATGTCATTTTAAATGACTGAAAAATCTGACATATAAATAAATGTGGCCATAAATTAATTTATCATCTTCTCATTGTTAAATTGTTGGTTTAATTTTCATTTTCTTCCTTCTGTAAATAACAATGACATGAACATCTATACACAGACCTTTCATTTTCTCACTGGAATGTCGATGATTCTAAATAGCTGGATTGTATTGCATGGCTTTATAAGTGAGGGTCATCAATTGTTGGTGAATTTCCCAACAGGGAATTTGTCCCAATTTGTTTCTTAAAATTCTCTGAAATGTCAAGGTTTCTGCCAACAAAACGGTAGCAAGGGACCCTTTAATGTCACTGGGGATGCCAATTCCTCCTTTCTTTTTTGCAGAGGGAGCTCCAGGTCTTCCACCCGATATAAAAAAGCGACGGAAGGATGGGAGGTAATCAACCTCACAAACAACTGGAGGCTAGGTCTCCCAGGCTCAGCCACAGCCTGGTTTGGGTTGTGAATGTGTTTGTAGCATCTCAGGCCCTGGTCTCTGTGCAGGAGTGCACGCCAGCACAAAACATCAATTGGCTTTTGTTAGGCACTAAATACCACCAAAACAAAATCTAAAGGTGTTTTTAAGGCACACACACACAGTATTTCTTTTCTTTCTCTCCTGGAAGTACCTTAATTTTTTTCCCGGTCCAGAAAGAAATTGTCACTCTGAAGCATCTATCACTCCTTCTCCTGTCTCATTGTAGCCACACAATAATACTTTTCACTTAAGAATGAATTTGTTCTACAGTTTGCAAAGTTTGTTCTGGGATGTGCTTTTTTTCATTTTAAAACATGATTATCTTATTAAAAAAATAAACATTATCAGCTTTTTTCTTTTTTTCCATTAGTGGAAGGATAAAGATTCAATCCATGTAATGTCTGTTGAGCAACTGTATAATTTTTGGTAGGCACCTTGGGATAGAAGGACGAGGCAGAATTTGTCCTTATTCTCAGGAGTAGAGTCAAGAAGGAGAGAGTGCAGGTAACTAACTATAATCCAAGACCATGGTTTTCAATGGGTCCTTCCAGGATTCCACAGTGTTGCCTCAAAGTAGCCATGAGGTGGGATAAGGGGTGGTAAGGGACCTGTTTGAAGCAAGCTAACTGGCTAAAAGAAGTTCTCAAACTCAAGGTATGGCCAAGCATGTTAAGTGATACAAGAAAGGGAAAAAGAAAGTGCATCTAAAAGAAAAAAATTAATTATGCCTCCTTGGAAGGGCTCTGCAGAACCCATGGGCTGGGCCTTGAAAGGATGGGCAGAATTTCAACAGAAAAAGTGAAGGGTCTTCCTTGTTGAGGGAACATAGGTAAAGATAGAGACTTGGATGTGCAAGGCATGCTTGGGGAGCCATCAATATGATTAATTACAGGTTAGTAGGGGGTGTTTTGCAGGGTGCAATCAGCATTTCATTTAGAAAAGTGGTTCACAACAGAATAGTGGAGCTTTTGCTATCCCCTGTAAGAAGGGGAAGCCGAAGGTTTTTGAGTATGGATGTGTTGTTAGAAGACTTGTGTTTTAGAAAGGTGTTTCTGGCAACTAGGGGAAAGAGAACTTATAGGTGGGCTGAGTCCAGATTCAGGGAGAACATTAAAAGACAAACACAGTCTCCACCAGAGGTAATGGTGGCAGAAGGCAGGGTAAGAGCAGTTAAAGCCAGATGACCCTTTATCATACACTGCTGGGTCCATAGGATCTGGGGACCTGTCAGGAGAAGAGGTGAGGAGAGCCAGGGATCCTTCCAAGGTTCCAAGTCTAAGAGACAAGCTGCCACTCGTGGAGTCGATGGATGATTGAAGATGAGAGGCTGTGGGTAGGGAGGAGGAAGTGATAGGAGAGAAACAAGAAGAAGGCCTGGGGGAAGGCCTATGCTTATGGGGTCACTGAGAGGTGGTCTCAGTGTTTTGGGAGTCAAGGAATGGAGAGGATCCCAGGAAGCACAGGTGGGGACACGAGCCAGGGCTTTAGGGCCATGGAACAGGATGAACATAGGGAACAGGCTGTCAGATTGAAACTCAGGCGGTGACTGCTGACCTAGATACAGCAGTCTCAGTAGGTGGACTTGGGTGAATGTCAGACCACAGCGAGTGGAGGAGGTGCGCAAGGAGATTGCAATCTCTCTTGGAAAATTTGGCCGTGCAGGGAACAAAAGAGAGTGTAAAGAACTTGAAAGAGGAACGGGGGTGAAAAAAACAGGACCGGAGAGATTATTAGGTGAAGAGAAGAAAATGAAGAGGGAGGAGGGAGGGTGCCAATAAGTATAAAGGAGTAAAGGATAAAAGATTTATTTTTATAAATTTTTTATGTCTTTTTCATCAGAACACAGATTCGTAACAATGTAACTTCTTTCCAGTCTTAAATTAGAACAACTCAATGATTCCTCTCAATCTCCACTTGCCTCTTAGAAATTATGCCTTTAAAGAGGTTTTCGAGTATCAGAATGTGGATTAGTGCATTTTAGAGTCGTATTTCTCTTCTTGAGCTGTTATATTTTTAGTTACCTTTAAAAATTTTTTGTCTAAAAATATCTCTAGTAACTGGAACGATAATTATTTTATTTCTTCCTTTAATATGTATAGCGTATCATGTACGTATCTTGTGTATGTGTTCATTTCCAAAGCCACAGTAGGACAGTTTTTAAGAAGAGAGTGGCTAACAGGGTAAAGTGCTCCAAAGAAGGCAAATAAGACAGAGATTCTAAAATGTCCATCAGAGGTCATTCTTGACTCTGTCAAAACTGGTGGCTTTTGTGGCTAAAGAGGTTTTCAAGTATTGACAGTATAATTTAGTGCTTTTTAGAGTCCTGTTTCTCTCCTTCTACTGAGTTATATTTTTAGTGAGGGCAGAAGACAGGTTGCAGTGGATTAATAAGTTAATGGCAAGGAAAAAAAAGACATGGTACATAGAGGCAACTATTTGAGGAAACCTGGCTTGAGGTGGAGAGAGGATTGAGAAGGAGTTATTTATTTGTTTTTTTAAAATGCAAGAGATTTGAGTACCTTTTTATGCTGGTGAGAAGACAGCACCCAAGAGGACGAGATTGATGATGTGAGGATTAGAAAGGAGACTAGTGAGTAGAGTCCTGGAGCAGATATGACAAGCGAGAGAATTCAAAGCACAGAGGGAGGAATCGTCTCAGGTGCCACCTCTGTCTACAAAGGAAAGAGGTGTTGAGTGCAGGTGTAGGAGAACTGCCCAGGGTCATGTACTAAACTAAAGCCAGAACTAACTAAAGCCAGAACTAACCAAACTAAAGCCAGAACTAACTAAAGCCAGAACTAACCAAACTAAAGCCAGAACTAACGCCTCCTATGCCTCATCTGGAGCATCGTGTAATCCTCATGGGAATGGCCCAAGTGCTTTATTAGGATAAAACATAAAGAATTCTCAATTTTGCAATTCAGAAATGGTCAAATATTGCCCATTTCATATGATCAGGTTCATATTGGCTCAGTTAATCCTTAAGGACAACTATATTAAGTTCCAACTATATTATTTCACAGATGAAGAGACTGAGAAACAGAGCAAGGTAATTAATCTGCTAAAGATCACTCAGCACTTGGGTTTGAATCCCACTCTGGGTTCAGGATCAACGCTCTTGACTTATTGAACTTATTGACTGAACTTCTTGCTTCTTTGTGAATTTCCAACCCCTCCTCTTGATTCCTCAGCCATGGGAGGGGATTGGGAGTGAGGTGGTGAGGGCAGTGAGGAGGGTGAAGTGGGAAGCCAAGGCTGAGGCTAGGCCTGTGGCAGCTTCTGGGCTCTTTCATCAGCCAAGTCTGTCCTAAAGAGCTCTATAACTTGAAAGTGTAATGAATACAAAATTTTGGTGAACTGCATCAAAAAACCATCAATATCTTTTATTCACAGTCGTATGTTTTCTGGTACGTGCACCACTGAATTTTCTTGGTCTGAAAAAATTCAAAAACAACTCTACAGTCCTGACTGATATCTGCCTAGTTGAGGCTTGGAACAGATATCCAGGGTTGCCCAGTGCCCAATAAAACAAGCCAAGCAGCTTTTTCTAACACACTTGAGGGCAACAGCATCTCCATTTTACATATACTTCTTATTGCAATAGACACATTTTAATAGGAAGAGCATCTCTGAGATGTGGTTCTTATCCTTTTCTGCTTCTGCTTTAAGAACACACAGCGGCCTGGGAGCTTTCAGACAGAATCCCATGCTCTGTGATTCAAGAAATGGAAATCTGGCATTATATGCCAGTGACATTTACTTCTGTGGCAGCTCAAGCGGCAAAAAGCCATATGCCATACACCTCGAATCAAGCCAAGCCACGCAAACGGATATGTGAAAGAGAAATAAGGAAATCGGGACCAGAAGAGTTCCAGGCACTTGACTTCCTCCAGCACTTAAAACACACAATCACTGCAGCACGAATCAAATCTTCCTGCTCTTAAGAGACTCTTGAGGAATGCAACTTTTGTTTTTCTAATTTAAGAGAAATTTGGGAGGTAAAGGTAAAATACAAAAGATGATTTTTGTGAACTGCATGGTGTGCTCACGTTTACTATCTGACATGCTATACGGGCACATGTTTCTTGGGTGTGCTCGGGGAGAGAGGAGTCACCTAAATGGGATGGACTGCTGGAAGGCACGTCTGTCCTCTGCACTGGAAAGTCTCTCGGTGGCCATCTTGTGAAAGGATACACGCCATTATCGGCACTATTTTCCCCAGTGGCCCGGAAACAAGACTAGGGAGAAACAGAGTACTCCCCAAATGGCCAGGGCATGTGAATTAAGCAGATCTAAGAGGGATATAAGAAATGAGTGAAGGTGAAAAAATAAAATAGAGGGATTTCTTTTTAACTAGGGGGTCCAACCACTCTCCTTGGAAAAAAGAAATTCAGTTTATTTTGCAACTGTTCAATGTGTTTGAGGCTTTCCATCCACCTTATATAAAGCTACAGATGTGGGAAAATAATTTTCATTTTTCTTAAGAAATGAATGGCCAAATCCATTTGTAACTCCCTCAAAGTTTTGACATCTGAAGAAGAGATTCAGAAAAAAGAGTCTAGAAGTGTTTCTTAATAAGGTCTGTTGGAATTTGGGGCAAGAAAATCCTTTATTCTGCAGAATTGCAGAATACTTAGTACCTATAGTCTCTAGGAATAGAACAACAGTGACCATATTAAGATTTAAAGCTATAGTTCTTGCTTCCGATGACATGTTTACTTAATTTAGAAAGACAGCTTTGTAAGTAAACTACTAGTCTATAGTTCAAAGATATTTTCCAAAAGAAATTTTGAATTCCATGCTGTGAAGGCAGAGGGGCAGAATTTCATTCTGAATGAAAGGGAGATGGTAACCATCTTACTGGGGTGGCACTTGTGCAAAATCCTAAAGTAGAATTTCAACAGGCAGATGGAGGAAGACATTTCTGGCAGAGGGAAGGAGGATGAGCAAACACCTCAGCTAGGAAAGCATGATGGCATATGCAAGGAATGATGGGAAGTTCAGGATATGCAGAGCTTAGGACAGGTGCAGGGTGAAGATATGGGGATGAAGCAGGAAAAGTATGTTAGGCCAATTGAAGAGAAATCTGAACATCTTGCTAAGGTTATGAAACTTTATAAGGCAGACAATGGACAGCCACAGATGTGGATTAAATCAAGTATGATATGGTCAGATCTGTGTTGAGGACATTTGGAAAGTGGGAAGGTCTTGAAGCTGGGAGATAAGTTACTGCAATAGTTGGTTCCTTAGTCAGCTATTACCAGTGCTGTGTAACAAATAATCCCAACAGCTAAGAAGCTCTTCTTATACTCACAGGTCTATAGGTCAGCTAAGGTAGCTGTTTTAAGCTGTAATTCTATGGGCTAGGTAAGGAAACTATAGTCCATATGCCTCATTCTGGGACCTACAATGAAGGGGTAGTGGCTGCTCAGGTTATATACTTCATCTCATGATGAAGGTAGAATGCAAGAACCCAACCCAACCACACGGGCCATAGTCAGGCCTCTGCTCACTTCATATCCATGAATATCTCACTGGCCCAAACAAATCACTTGACCAAGTCAAAAGTTGAAGGGCAGGAGAAATACACTTCACTCACCATGATGTCATGGCAAGGATGTGGAGATATACCACTCCCATGGAGCAGTGAAGAATTGCAACCAGCCATTCAGTCTACCAGATTTGGAGAGAAGAGGAATATCTGAATCAAGGCAATGATGAGAAGGCAGAGGACCTAACAGTGATTGTAGTGACTTTGGTCACTGACTAGTTTCACAAAGAGGGTCTAGTCCATAAACTTCCAAATAGAAACTCACCAGACTGCCAGGCCCATGAGTGCAGGAACCATCTGTCTAGTTTACCTCTGTATTCCTGGTGCTTGGGGCAGTGCCCACTGTGTTGTGAAAACACAATAATGTTTGTTGAAAGGACGGACGGCATTTAAAGTTTAGGTTGGATAGTAACACTATTAACCAAAAGTGGACCACTGATGTGGCCATGCTGTGTATATGATGGCTGTGGGACAGTAACACTGAATACCTTCTATATCCCAGATACTGAGTAGATTCCGAGAATACAGAAAAAGCAAGGCTCTGCTCCCTAGAAACCTGACAGACAATTGAAGTTCACTGTGGTAAATTCTAGGTATGGGTATTCACAAGGACAGAGCAAAGGGAGCACCTGAAGGGGATCTGAATGAGTTGTCACCAAAAGAGATAGCTGTGGGCTTCAGAACTTTCCTAGGGAAGGTGTTGGTCAGGTGTGGGAATAATATCTGAACTTACTACCTGCCTAAATGACTTCCTCCCACATAGCTGCACTGAGCACTCACTATTTTTTTTTTTTTTGTGGTACGCGGGCCTCTCACTATTGTGGCCTCTCCCGTTGCGGAGCACAGGCTCCGGACGCGCAGGCTCGGCGGCCACGGCTCACGGGCCCAGCCGCTCTGTGGCATGTGGGATCCTCCCGGACCGGGACACGAACCCGTGTCCCCTGCATTGGCAGGTGGACTCTCAACCACTGCGCCACCAGGGAAGCCCCTCACTATTATTTTTAATTTTACCAGAACTGCATGGAAAATACACAGCAACAATGCAAGAATGGAGAGAGGAAGGACAGGAAAAGAAGAAACTAGCAGTTTGGCATTCTCATCTCTCAAATTCAAGTTTCTATGTTGATTTTTCTCTCTATAACAATCAGCTGTGGAAACTGCTGTAAAATTGAGTATTACTTTGGTACCCTCTTTTTGTCTCTCCACCTTCGCTCCTGCTTTTGACCTGTTAGACTCAGTGGCTTATATCTACGCCTGGAGACGGCGTGGGCAGACCAGCATCTGGTTTTGAACCATGCAGGTGAGTGCTTTAGCTCCTGTTTGGGAAAATGAAGGTGGATACTCTTGACCCATCATTTACCACTGTTCAGATTAAAAGCATGATTTTGAAAAACCTGCACAGGCATACAATTAGTGTAAATGAGAAGTTTAATTTCTACGTTTAAATAATTAAGTATATATTTTAACTCCCGGCCCCCAAGATCTGGTATTTTTGCAGGGGATACTTGGAAATCTCACTTGGGATCCTCTTACTTATCCCACCTCTTCTATTGGAGTCCTAGCAAATGGTTTCTGACGCTACCATCTCATTCTGAGTCCTCAGTTTATCTAGGGCCCCTCTTTGCCCTCCATCCCCCACCTCACCTCAACATTTGGTACCCTCAGTTGGCAAGAGGGGGACCTGTATGACACTACCTTATGTACTTCTTTTCTACCTTTGGAAACACATCCCTCTGTAGGAGTGTGTTCTCGACTCCCTTTTAACATAATTTACACTTTGCAATTACAAGATAAATATTTTCTTTTAAATCAAAAAGGACCTGGAAGTTTTTGAGAGATTCCCATCTAATGGTACTCTTCTTAGCTTTCCAACTCTGTTTCCCATCTGCCCTTTAATTTAAAATGCCTAAATCTCATTATGCCTAACTTAAAATGTAGGTAATTTCCTTCTAATTGGACATATGCTAATAAAATGGTTTCTGTGTCACTATCAAATCCCTCACATAATCCACCATGGAATATGGAGTTCAGGTCATAGGAACCAGTTAGCAGTGCATACAGTGCCCCAAAGTATAGTTAAAGAAAGGGAAAAAAATTTCAAAAGTCATTGAATAGAGTTATAGAGAGCAGTTAACTTAAAGAGGTGTCATTATTTTCACGTTCAGGGATGGTCTGCAGTTGAACCAAGGGACTGAAGTACATGGGGGTGTAATGTACAGCATAGAAAATATTGTCCATAACATCGTTATAACTGTGTATGGTGACAGATGGTAACTAGACTTGTCGCGGTGGTCATTTCAGAATGTATAAAAATATCGAATCACTATGTTGTATACCTGAAACTAACATGACATTGTATGTCAATTATAATTCAATAAAATATATGTATATTAAAAGAAAGGAACTGATGTGTTTTACCGCTGTCCAGCAGAAGAACCTATCAATTCTTTGCTTCTCATAATTGAGAAGTTTAGCACATGTTACACATTCAGAGAAAGATGCATTGACTCTAGGAAGACTTTGGTAATAAGAAGAGCCCTAAGCCAGACCCTGCACACAAAGGAAACCCCAAGATGTATATTTACTATTGTCAAGCTTGTCCCAAAATTATTCATAAGACTCAATCTCGGTAAATATCATGTTTTATAAATGCTCCAGTTATAGAGAATGTCGAGAAAGCAAAACATGTTAGCAGTGTTCTCAACCAACTAAATCTACCAGTCAACTTTTAAACAGATTTAAAACAGTTTAACTATTTCTTATGGAAATTACAAGAACAGAGTCAACAAAATCTAATTCTTTCTGGATGACTCAGGATCCCGCTTCATAAGGAGGCACACCCAGGCTCTTAGTGGCAGTCCCTGGAAATAAATCACTTTACGGCCATCCCTGTTTTCTCATAAAAGTTGCACAGATGCTATGCAGCTGGGACCACTAAGATGGCACTCTGAGATGGACATTCTGTTAAGTTAATCACTAAATCCGAGGGAAAAGCCTGAAAATGTTTTGCTGTCAGCTTTGTCATGAGTATCCTTTTCTTTTTCAGAGGGATTTAGAGTCCTGTGTCACCTGGTGCTTGCTCCAGGCCAGACGGTCCAGGGCTCACAGCCCGCCTAGCCGTGGTAATGTTCCTGCCCCACCTCACAGATGAGGAATCTGAAGCTGACAGGGCTGAGACCCTTGCACAAGGTTATCCAGCCGGCAGTGGGGGACCTGGGCTCTTGAACGATCAGCGTGCCCCGCCTCTGAGATTCAACTAAGCTCCCGTATCACCTGCAGTACATCTTTGGGCAGGCTGGGGAGAGCGTCCCTCACCACTACGAACCTGCACAAGAGGACTTCCTCCTCACATAGAAATTTGTCCCCACTGTGGTCAAAATCCCCTTTTGCAGCTAAAGTTCAATGGCTCCCCTTACAGAGGTATGGGGAAATCTATATTTATAGATATTTGGACTAACTACCTTGGGAAATCAAAGCAGCTCAATTATACTGCACAACCAAGTGCAAATTACTACTTGTCTGTTGAGATCAGCACCTCCCACTTGTATGTGGCAATTTACAAAGCCCACCTTTGAGGGCCTAATTCTCACTGTGATTCAGGGAAATACCATTGCTATTATTATCATTATTGTTATTATTGCTGTTCAGCTTACAGATGGGAAGGGACTTGACAGCTAAAGGACATGCTCAAGGTCACACTGCTGGCGAGGGACCATGCTGGGACTGCCAGCAGACTCTCCTGCTTCTCTCAGCCTGGGTTCTTTCCTCTCCACCTTGCATTCTCAATGGGGCATGGGACAGTGCCCCCAGGGGTGAAAACTGGTTCTTGGAGGAGCAAAATTCTTAGTCTTTTAACGTATAAAGCGCAGATGTACATACATTATATAAACAGGTAACGACATATCTGCATAATTAAAATTTCAGGAGGAGGGTGATTAGAGGAAAGATGTCTACAAAACCTCCTTAATGGGGTTGTGATGCAAAAGAGTTGGAGAAATACTGCTTCACACCACAGCAGCCTCCCTGTCTTGGCTGGGACTGTTACTTATAATTAATACATTTCTTCTTAGAAAGTATAGACACTGGGGTCTGTTTAAAAAGATAACTCTTGAAAACAATAAATTAGTGAAGTCTGTCTCTTTCTTGGTCTTTCCACTGTCTCTAGACTGCATAATTGATATTGATGAGGACATGCCGTGATTTATGTCCGACAGAAACTGGCAAGTTACATGAAAAAGGTTAACACTACCTTCAGCGGATACCTTAAACACACTCAAACGTACATACACACACACACACACACACAAACCATTCCCTACCTCTCCCACGGGAAACATCAAAGGAAAAAAATAAATCAATTCATGTTAACACATTTGCTTCTACAGGAGATTCCATTTCCTTCGTTCCAAACCTAAAGATCTTTGTGAAACATGAGAAGCTTTTTGAATAAATACTTGTAAATGGCCTAGACAGCTGAAAAATGGATAACCTCATATGACATGAGGGCCCTTTAAAAGACTTCTCCTCTACTTACATATTCATGTTTCAATTAAAACGTACACCTACTTTATTAACCACACCAGGCCTGGGTTCAGATCAATAACAGCAGCACTAGATGGAATTCTAATGAAGATAAACAACGCCGAGTCCTCCCCAGCTTCCCCTGGGCACAGAGGCACAAAGCCTCCTTTCACAACTTGCTCCAAGATATTTTACAGTCACCTGCCTCATGCAAATGAAGAGCTTCATGTTTATTCATGATGAGAGTTACAGACCACCTTTCATTCCCTAGGCCAGCTCAGCTAACAGAGCGCCCTCTGCACCACTACGCAGTTGAGCTGGCCTAGGAAGGGGACTTCTGAATATCTAATTGTCCCCTGAAAAGCATGCATAGAAAGTCAGTAAGCTGGAAGCAGTTTGGGGAGCAAACATATTTCCCTTTTTCATTCATGCGATCCCAGCCTTTGAGCTTTCAAACAATCCCTTTTCTATACCACACCATAATCCATTAGATGTGACGAGTTAGAGGTTATTTTCCATGGATAACCTTCCAGGGGACTTCTCAGGATGTTTCCTCCGTCCTGTGTCCTGCTCTCCGATTCTTCCTACTGAATTGATATTTTCACCCATTGGCTCGGAAGAAGCTGGTAAGCTTAGCCAGAGGCAGCTGCAGCTTTGTTCGATGGGCCTGGGTTCTCCCCGTGCACCGCCTCTCCTCTTTGAAGGGATGGGTTCTCATCTGCGAGCCTGAGTATAAACTCTATCACGTGTGCTTTGCTTCTTATGCTGCCGGGTAACGTTTCAAAATAGTGCTTTCGCTCTAGAGTGACTACATTTTTCAAATCATTAGTTTCTTCCGTTTTGGTAATTTGAAAGCATGGCAAAGTCATTTGATCTTGGTTTTTAATGCCCATTCTGATAGTGTCTGAGGTAACACTAATGCTATGAGCAAATATTTTGATGGTATCTAGAAGGCTCAGCCATCCCTGGAGAGGTCTGGGCAACTAGGTAATTGCTGGAGAGGCCTTAACTCTTGCCAGACATTAAGTACATGAAAACTGTGGGACCTGCTGACTTTTAGGCTGCTACTCATGGCTTGTCACGTGGAAAACCAAGGTACTTAATAAAGCTGTTTGGAGAAAGACACCACCAAATTTTCAGCTGAAACCTTATTTCCACCAAAGTTAAATGAGTTGTTTAATTCAGTTCAGAACTTAATTGGGGGTACATAGACAGCTTCACTTTTCTTTCTTCCCTTTTTTTTAACATAATGGCCCAAAAATGTCTTCTTGTGAAAAGGGCAATTTACTCATATTGTATAGATAGGATCTACCTTATTACATACAAAAAGAACACTTTACAACTGCATACAATATTTTACTTCCTCAAAGTCTTTTTACATTTATTACTTCAATTTAAGATCACACCACCATAAGAGACAGCGATGGAATACTGATATCCACTTTTTTTTTTTAAACTTTCAGGCATACAGCTCCTGAGTAGAAGAATCAGGATTAGAGCCTGGGCCTTGCAGACCAACAGACACACTACTTCACCAATGCAAGCCACGAGTTGGTGATGTGTTACATGTGTCAACTGATGGTAATTCTACAGACACAATTCACTTTTACTGATCAAATGTACCTTAGTGAAAATCTTCATCGATAGCATTGGCTCCACCCCAAGGATTTAATTGGCATGTGGTGCAGTTGGGCGCTGGGATAACAGGGCTTTCAAAAGCCCCCAAGGTGATTCTAATGTATAGGCAGGTTGAGAAACGCTGCTACACACAGGTACAGCTTTTGACGCGTATACCTTATTTGAATTTTTAAAGCGGAGCAGTCAGCCACAAAATCATTAAATGAGATTCCCATACCTGAAATAGCCAAATCACTTGCGTCCTCTTTCCTAAACCCTGTCCGTGCTCAAAAATAAAGGCTTCAAGAGACCTTCAAGATGGTGGAGGAGTAAGATGTGTAGATCACCTTCCTCCAGACAAATACATCAGAAATACATGTACATGTGGAACAACTCCTACAGAACACCTACTGAATGCTGGCAGAAGAACTCAGACTTCCCAAAAGGCAAGAAACTCCCTACGTACCTGGCTGTGTTGCTGACAGGGTCTCGGTGCTCCGGCTGGGTGTCAGGCCTGTGCCTCTGAGGTGGGAGAGCTGAGTTCAGGACATAGGTCCACCAGAGACCTCCTGGCTCCATGTAATATCAAACGGCGAAAGTTCTCCCAGAGATTTCCATCTCAACGCTAAGACCCAGCTCCACTCAACGACCAGCAAGTTACAGTGCTGGACACCATGTGCCACACAACTAGCAAGCCAGGAACACAACCCCACCCATTAGCAGAGAGGCTGCCTAAATACATAATAAGGTCACAGATATCCCAAAACACACCACTAGATGCGGTCCTGCCCACCAGAAAGACAAGATCCAGCCTCAACCACCAGAACACAGGCACCACCCCCCTCCACCAGGAAGCCTACACAACCCACTGAACAAACCTCAGCCACTGGGGCAGACACCAAAAACAGTAGGAACTATGAACCTGCAGCCTGCAAAAAGGAGACCAGAAACACAGTAAGTTAAACAAAATGAGAAGATAGAGAAACACACAGCAGATGAAAGAGCAAGGTAAAAACCCACCAGACCAAACAAATGAAGAGGAAATCGGCAGTCTACCTGAAAAAGAATTCAGAATAATGATAGTAAAGATGATCCAAAATCTTGGAAACAGAATGGAGAAAGTACAAGAAATGTTTAACAAGGACCAAGAAGAACTAAAGCGCAAAAAAACAATGATGAACAACACAAGAAATGAAATTCAAAATTCTCTAGAAGTAATGAATAGCAGAATAACAGAGGCAGAAGAATGGATAAGTGACCTGGAAGATAAAATAGTGGAAATAACTACAGCAGAGCAGAATACAGAAAAAAGAATGAAAAGAATTGAGGACCGTCTCAAAGACCTCTGGGACAACATTAAAAACACCAACATTCGAATTTTAGAGGGTCCAGAAGAAGAAGAGAAAAAGAAAGGGACTGAGAAAATATTTGAAGAGATTATAGTTGAAAACTTCCCTAATATGGGAAAGGAAATAGTCCACCAAGTCCAGGAAGCATAGAGAGTACCATACAGGATAAATCCAAGGAGAAACATGCCAAGACACATATTAATCAAACTAACAAAAATTAAATACAAACAAAAATATTAAAAGCAGCAAGGGAAAAACAACAAATAACATACAAGGGAATCCCCATAAGGTTAACAGCTGACCTTTCAGCAGAAACTCTGCAAGCCAGAAGGGTGTGGCAGGACATATTTCAAGTGATGAAAGGGAAAAACCTACAACCAAGATCACTCCACCCAGCAAGGATCTCATTCAGATTCGATGAAGAAATTAAAACCTTTACAGACAAGCAAAAGCTAACAGAATTCAGCACCACAAAACCAGCTCTACAACAAATGCTAAAGGAACTTCTCTAGGCAGGAAACACAAAAGAAGGAAAAGACCTACAATAACAAACCCAAAACAATTAAGAAAACGGTAATAGGAACACACATATCGATAACTACCTTAAATGTAAATGGATTAAATGCTGCAACCAAAAGACATAGACTGGCTGAATGGATACAGAAACAAGACCCATACATATGCTGTCTACAAGAGACACAATTCAGACCTAGGGACACATACAGACTGAAAGTGAGGGGATTGAAAAAGATATTCCATGCAAGTGGAAATCAAAAGAAAGCTAGAGTAGCAATTCTCACATCAGACCAAATAGACTTTAAAATAAAGACTGTTACAAGAGACAAAGGAAACTACATAATGATCAAGGGATCAATCCAAGAAGAAGATATAACAATTGTAAATATTTATGCACCCAACATAGGAGCACCTCAATACATAAGGCAACTGCAAACAGCTATAAAAGAGGAAATCGACAGTAACACAATAATAGTGGGGGACTTTAACACGTCACTTACACCAATGGACAGATCATCCAAAATGAAAATAAATAAGGAAACAGAAGCTTTAAATGACAAAATACACCAGATAGATTTAATCGATATTTATAGGACATTCCATCCAAAAACAGCAGATTACACTTCCTTCTCAAGTGCTCATGGAACTTTCTCCAGGATAGATCATATCTTGGGTCACAAATCAAGTCTTGGTAAATTTAAGAAAACTGAAAGCATATCAAGTATGTTTTCTGACCACAACACTATGAGACTAGATATCAATTACAGGAAAAAATCTGTAAAGAATAAAAACACATGGAGGCTAAACAATACACTACTTGATAACCAAGAGATCACTGAAGAAAACAAAGAGGAAATTAAAAAATACCTAGAAACAAATGACAATGAAAACATGACAACCCAAAACCTATGAGATGTAGCAAAAGCAGTTCTAAGATGGAAGTTTATAGCAATACAATCCTACCTCAAGAAACAAAAAACATCTCAAATAAACAACCTAACTTTACACTTAAGCAAGAAGAACAAAAAACCCCCAAAGTTATCAGAAGGAAAGAAATCATAAAGATCAGATCAGAAACAAATGAAAAAGAAATGAAGGAAACAAGAGCAAAGATCAGTAAAACTAAAAGCTGGTTCCCTGAGAAGATAAACAAAATTGGTAAACCACCAGCTAGAAAAAAAGGGAGAAGATTCAAATCAATAGAATTAGAAATGAAAAAGGAGAGGTAACAACTGACACTGCAGAAATACAAAGGATCATGAGAAATTACTAGAAGAAACCATATGCCAATAAAATGGACAACCTGGAAGAAATGGACAAATTGTTAGAAAAGCACAACCTTCCGAGTTGTGAACCAGGAAGAAATAGAAAATATAAACATACCAATCACAAGCACTGAAATTGAGACTGTGATTAAAAATCTTCCAACAAACAAAAGCCCAGGACCAGATGGCTTCACAGGCAAATTCTCTCAAATATTTAGAGAAGAGCTAACACCTATCCTTCTCAAACTCTTCCAAAATATAGCAGAGGAAGGAACACTCCCCCACTCATTCTACGAGGCCACCATCACCCTGACACCAAAACCAGACAAAGATGTCCCAAAGAAAGAAAACTACAGGCCAATATCACTGATGAACATAGATGCAAAAATCCTCAACAAATACTAGCAAACAGAATCCAACAGCACATTAAAAGGATCATACACCCTCCAGAAAGTAGGCATAGAGGGAACTTACCTCAACAATATAAAGGCCATATATGACAAACCCACAGCCAACATTGTTCTCAATGGTGAAAAACTGAAACCATTTCCTTTAAGATCAGGAATGAGACAAGGCTGTCCACTCTCACCACTATTATTCAACATACTTTTGGAAGTTTTAGCCACAGCAATCAGAGAAGAAAAAGATATAAAAGGAATACAAATCAGAAAAGAAGTAAAGCTGTCACTGTTTGCAGGTGATGTGATACTATACATAGAGAATCCTAAAGATGCTACCAGAAAACTACTAGAGCTAATCAATGAATTTTGTAAAGTAGCAGGATACAAAATTAATGCACAGAAATCTCTTGCATTCCTATACATTAATGATGAAAAATCTGAAAGAGAAATTAAGGAAACACTCCCATTTACCACTGCAACAAAAAGAATAAAATACCTAGGAATAAACCCACCTAAGGAGACAAAAGACCTGTATTCAGAAAACTATAGGACACTGATGAAAGATATTAAAGATGATACCAACAGATGGAGAAATATATCATGTTCTTGGATTGGAAGAATCAACATTGTGAAAATGACTCTACTACCCAAAGCAATCTACAGATTCAATGCAACCCCTATCAAACTACCACTGGCATTTTTCACAGAACTAGAACAAAAAGTTTCACAATTTGCATGGAAACACAAAAGACCCCGAATAGCCAAAGCAATCTTGAGAAAGAAAAATGTAGATGGAGGAATCAGGCTCCCTGACTTCAGACTATTCTACAAAGCTACAGTAATCAAGACAGTATGGTACTGGCACAAAAACAGAAATATAGATCAGTGGAACAGAATAGAAAGTCCAGAGATAAACCCATGCAGATATGGTCACCTTATCTTTGATAAAGGAGGCAAGAATATATAATGGAGAAAAGACAGCCTCTTTAATAAGTGGTGCTGGGAAAACTGGACAGCTACTTGTTAAAAAAATGAAATTAGAACACTCCCTAATACCATACACAAAAATAGGCTCAAAATAGATTAAAGACCTAAATGTAAGGCCAGAAACTATCAAACTCTTGGAGGAAAACATAGGCAGGACACTCTATGACCTAAATCACAGCAAGATCCTTTTTGACCCACCTCCTAGAGAAAAGGAAATATAAACAAAAATAAACAAATGGAACCTAATGAAACTTCAAAGCTTTTGCACAGCAAAGGAAACCATAAATAAGCCTAAAAGGCAACCCTCAGAATGGGAGAAAATATTTGCAAATGAAGCAACTGACAAAGGATTAATCTCAAAAATTTATAAGCAGCTCATGCAGCTCAATATCAAATAAACAAACAACCCAATCCAAAAATGGGCAGAAGACCTAAATAGACATTTCTCCAGAGAAGATATACAGATTGCCAACAAACACATGAAAGCATGCTCAACATCATTAATCATTAGAGAAATGCAAATCAAAACTACAATGAGGTATCACCTCACACTAGTCAGAACGGCCATCATCAAAAAATCTACAAACATCAAATGCTGGAGAGGGTGTGGAGAAAAGGGAACCCTCTTGCACTGTTGGTGGGAATGTAAATTGATACAGCCACTATGGAGAACAGTATGGAGGTTCCTTAAAAATCTAAATATAGAACTACCATACGACCCAGCAATCCCACTACGGAGCATACACCCTGAGAAAACCGTAATTCAAACAGAGTCATGTACCACAATGTTCATTGCAGCACTATTTACAATAGCCAGGACATGGAAGCAACGTAAGTGTCCATCAACAGATGAATGGATAAAGAAGATGGGACACATATTACTCAGCCATAAAAAGAAACGAAATTGAGTTATTTGTAGTGAGTTGCATGCACCTAGAGTCTGTTATGCAGAGTGAAGTAAGTCAGAAAGAGTAAAACAAATACCGTATGCTAACACATGTATATGGAATCTAAAAAAAAAAAGCGGTTCTCATGAACCTAGGGGCAGGACAGGAATAAAGACACAGACGTAGAGAATGGACTTGAGGACATGGGGAGGGGGAAGGGTAAGCTGGGATGAAGTGAGAGAGTGGCATGGACATATATACACTACCAAATGTAAAATAGATAGCTAGTGGGAAGCAGCCGCATAGCACAGGGAGATCAGCTCCGTGCTTTGTGACCACCTAGAGGGGTGGGATAGGGAGGGTGGGAGGGAGACGCAAGAGGGAGGAGATATGGGGAGATATGTATATGTATAGCTGATTCTTTATGTTATAAAGCCGAAACTAACACACCACTGTAAAGCAATTATACTCCAATAAAGATGTTAAAAATAAATAAATAAAGGCTTCAATGAAATAATTATGGGGCCACTTGCGTGCCAAGGTATCCAGCTCTGGTTTAGCTCTTCCCATGTCAATGAATAAGGCACGCTCTGAAATATTGGTAATAAAAGGCAAAAACACAGAATACAAACTCAATGGCCTGAACCAATGGATTACTCTGCGGAGACTACTATATTGAGAAACTGTAAGAAAGTACCTTTCAAAGAATAAATATTTTAACCACTCTCTAATTCTACTTCTCTTATATAAATAAAAAACATCGCATCTGCTGCTTCCCAGGTCTGGAGGAGCAGGACGACAGCTGCTTTTCCAAACACTCACTTCCAGCAGCAGCATTAACTGCCAAGCACTAGGTATCTACCAACTAGTGTCCCCACCAAGGCGGGCTGTAGAAGAGATTCCCGTGTCTGCTGGAATCTGATATTGTTTGTTGGAAAAAAATCACAATTTTAGAGTGAGGGATACTGCTTCTCCAGTAATGAGCTAAAGAAGGCAGATAGCTAAGCCCTTCTTACAGAACCCTGGGTCTCAGGTCAACAATTAAATCCACCATCTATGCTTCCATTCAAAGTGGTGAAAGCCTGGAAAGATGTCCAAGAAAGTTCAAAGAAACTGTGTCTCATGTTGGGCTCTTTTAAGATACTTCTGAATTCCCATTTGGACAATCTTAGGAAACAAGAAAAACATTAAATCTACCAGTAACACAAAACCCACATTTGTTCCTAAATTCAATCTCTTCTGCTACCAAGTTAATAACAAGAAGAAAAGTGAACTGATTAAAATTTCAGCTTCTCTCTTTTCCAATTTATTATCTGGTAAAGCAAAAGGTGGCTGATAGGCAGCAGGAAAAAATCAGAAAAGACATTCTTCACATTGAACTAGAGGCCCTCACAGAGGGTCCTTTTTTTTTGTTAAGGCCAAAGAGACAAAAAAGAGAAATAAAAGAAAAAGGACATAATTATATCTGAATTTGAGCAACCACTAGCAGAACTCTGCAACAGGTATTATGCTAGTCTACCAGCCAAAAGAACAACAAAAAGCCTCATCTGTCCATGTTTCATTAATTTAAACTGATACCCACAGCTACAAATCTAATGTACTTACAATTTAAATACACATTATGGTAAGCAGAATAATGGCTCCCCGTTGATGTCCGTATTTTAATCCCCATAATCTGTGAATATATTTCCTTTTATGGCAAAAGGGAATTTCGGTTGCAGGTGAAATTGAGGTTGCTAATCAACTTAAAATAGGAACGATTACCCTGGATTATCCAAGTGGTCCAATGTAATCACAGGGGTCCTTACAAGTGAAAGATGGAAGCAGAAGAGGGATGAGAGTGATAAATAACGTGGAAAGGACTGAACCTGCAGTTGCTGGTTTTGAAGATGGACAAAGGAGAAAAGGAATGCAGGCAGTTTCCAGAACCTGGAACAGGCAATGAAATGAATTCTCCCCAAGAGCCTCCAGAAAGGAACATAGCTCTGCTGACACCTTGATTTTAGCCCTGCGAGACCCATTTTTGGCTTCTGAATTATGGACTGTAAGATAATAAATTTGTATTGTTCATGCCACTATGTTTGTGGCAATATGTTCCAGCAGTATTAGGAAAGTAATAATACACGAGATAAAAAGTATATCACTGATAAACTCTTCTGGTTACAAAAGGAAGGCATGCATAGTATTAGAAAGAGAAAAGCAGACATAGTTAATGTAGAAAATTGAAATGCCTTGTCATACCCATCCCTGATCCTCCTCTGATATCCATTCTTAACCAATGAATGGACATGTGGAGTGGGACCCTCTGCCTCTCAGGCCTCCAGATGCCTGCCCACGGCCATAAACTACCATCCCTACTTGGCAGCAGATGTGTAACATCACAGCTGGTTTACAATTGTCCAATGCAAAAAGATGGCACTAGGGCGCCAGTGAGAAACTGTACTGGAACCTGGCTCTGATATCTTGCTGCAGGAAGTTTTTGCAGCCATATAAGTTAATTACAAAAAGGTTTCAGCACGACCCTTTGGGGGGCTTGCCACCACCTAGCAGGACCTCACCCTGAGCAATGAGAATATCACCTCCACCAACCCGAGCACACAGCCATCATGAATAACACAGACCTGAGAGCCATCCTCGTCTCCTCCCTGAAGCCCCCCTCAGCAACTCCAGACTGAGGCCTCTGGTTTCCTTTGCTAACAGTGTATGTATTTTTGGGGCTTCATGTCCTAAACTTGTAAGTTCTACAGAAATTAAGTGTCTAAGTACTCATTCCATTGAACCATTCCTTTGCAGGAATTTGGTAATGTTTTCTATATACCTTATCTGTGCATAGATCAACAGCAATAATATTTGATTTTATTATTTACAGAAATGCAGATTTCTGTAATTCTGGAGAAGCGGGATGAATGAAATGCCCTCAGCAGATGGATAGCTCAGTGCCAGAACACATAAGAGTCCTTCTCTTGGAGGAATAAGTGTCCCAGGACACAAGAGCTGAGGACTGGATGGCTTTCAGAAACAGTGCAGTACAGGAAGAGTTGAACTGATCCAGAAGCAACGTGGCCATAGCAATTTCAGAGACTACTGATTTAACTTTCCCCTTTTTTTTTGGCCTGATTGAACAAAGGTCTCTGTGCTCCTTCTTCCCTCTCTCCCAAGGATAATTGCACCTGAACTGCAAAGTCCCTCATAATCAAGTGAAGTACACTCAGGAGGCTACAGTTAACAATCATACGGGAATTAATGGGCTTCTTTCCTCCACCTCCCCTCCTGAATCACATCTGACCTTGGCTCTAGTTGCTCAGACACTTGCAGCTCTAGCATGCAATTTACAGATCAGTGTTTTCCACAGAGGGGAGTCCCTGGGGCCTATTTCAATGAGTTTAAATAGATGGCCCAGACAAATATATAAAAGGACTGAAGATCACTTAGGCCAGGATACAGAGTAAAAAAACAATAAAAACATTTTGTAAAAGTGATTATAACCACAATGAACAGCAATAGGATAAACACGAAGATGTAAAATAGGGCATCAAAATCACAAATTGTAGGGGAGGGGAGTAAAAAATGTAGATCTTTTAGAATGTGTTTGAACTTACACGACTGAACTTACCAGCCTAAGGCAAGTCAATACAGTTACAATACTCAAAAACCATGGTAACCACAAATCAAAAACATGCAACAGATTCACAAAAACGGAAGAGAAAGGAACTGAATAGGTGGCTCAGAATGACTGGGATGGAATGGCGTTCTCTGCTACAACTGCAGGTAAGATCATTATATTGATGGAGACTGTCAGGTTCTAACCTTGGGGAAGGCTTGGGGAAGAGTGTCCTTTTCCCAGTTTTCTTTCTTTTAAACCAATATTGGTTCAAGATGCCATGGACCAGAAATATGGTGGGAAAGAAGGACCAGATATAAGTTCAGAAAAAAGAGGACTGAGAGGCAAAGACCAACAAGGACGTCAAGTGACGCTGGAATTCAGATATTATGTTATGCCCCAAGCACAAACCCATGAAGGCCCCACGGGATGACTCTGAGACCAGACACTTAGACTCTTAGAAACAGTTATGCCCCCAGTACCAGGTCAGCAGGCATGAGTGATGGGGCCAACCAAACCCAGAGTCACATACAGTAGCAAACAAGAATGATTAAAGACCTAAGCATACCTGTCCCAACCATCAGTTATTACTAGCCACGTCATGATTGCTAACAAGGCTTTGATCCAAGGATAAAGATTTCGTTTATCTTGAAAAGTGTGCACGATGCTTCTGCTTCCTTTAAGTTGGTCAGCACTCTTCTCTCCACCCAACATTCACTCACAAACAGAAGTGTGAAATTCACACTCTTCAAAAAAACCAAATGCTTTCTGTAAACCAAGACATGTTCCATATAAACTTACTCAGCTCCCTGAAAGAGGTCTTGCATTTTAATACTCGTTGTGAGAGAGCAAAGGGCAGTTATCTCAACGCAGCCATAACCCACAAAGAAACCAAGTGACCACAGCAGCCTTCCTCATCTCATTCTCTCCCTGGTAGCCACCTGCACAGGTGGGGTGGAGGCATTTTCCCCACTAGATCTGTAATAACAAGACATCCCGGACCAAGGCTTTTAAAGGAAAAAGTTCATCTTATCAATATTTCTCAAGAAAGGGTCTCTGCTGGTGGCCCCTGCTTAGTAAGCAAAAAGGAACAAAGCTGCTCCAAGCTTATCCCTAGAGAGATAAGAGCATCGCTGGCACACAGCTTCCTGTCTGTATAGGTATGCCTTTCCTTCTCCATCCTTAACGTCACCTAAAATCACAGTCGTCCTCATTCTCCTTCCACACCCAGCGAAGGAACCATGCAAAGGTGGGTGGGCCTCCACCGGGCACACAGGAAGCTTCTGTCTCTGCTTCAGATTCTCCTTACCTTGTTGAAGTCTTCAGAGGTTGCCCTCATTTCCTTCCATGTCTTGTTCAGGAGCTGGATACAGATGCAGAAAAACTCCTCGAAGGATCTGTCGTGGGTGAAGAACATCGGGTGGAAATCGTTGCAGGTCTCACTAGCTGGAGGAAAGAAGGGAGGAAGTGTGAGAAGGGAAATGAAAGGATACAGACACATGCTCCAAAGGGAGATGATGAGAGGCATATTTGGCTCAAGCCACAGTGGAAAAAAAGGCATTTTGAAAAGGCAACCAAAGGGTAGTCACCGTGAAACTTCAGTTTAAGGTCAGATGGTCAGACCTACCCTTAGGCCCATATTTTGACCCAAGGAAGTGAGCTCCTAACTCACTCCATGATATGATCCTTATGGCTTTGGTCCAGGATCTGTGGTGTTGAATATGGGCTCTGCATCTGCCTTCTTGACCTTATAAAGGTTATTCAAACTGCCCTGTCAGTCACAGCTCTTCCATCACCCTTAATTTCCTACTTCTCAATAGAATAACTGGCAGAAGATGAGTTTTCCCGAACACACAATTAATCGCAACTTTGAAAATAGCATCCTTGATTATTTCTCCAGGGGGCTCTTTTTCCTCTTATGGCATTAAGTAGGGGATATTTGAGATCATTAACCTCAGACACCATTAACCATTTGTTTTACATTCTCAGACACAGATGGCTGGAGGTCAAAGCAACCCAAGTGGCTTTGAAGGCTGCAACTGGGTTCGGTCCTGGACCAAACCCTGAAGTCAGTCAGACTGCCTTCAAGCTACCCCATTACAAAGCTTCCTTTGTAATGGTCAGACCCAGGGCTCTGAGTTCTAGGTATGCCACCTCTCTCCTCCTTCCCAGACCAGTACACCAGCCCCTTCCTTCTCAGCTCTCTGCCAAGCTGACCTTTTTATAGCCCTTTTACGTACATTCATTTGATCTTTAGAACGCGTCTTACTGTTCATGTCTTAAGGGATGAGGATACTGGAGCCCAATGAAGTAGGCTTTGTGACCCCCAAAACAAGATTCTAAAATTTTTTTCTTTAAATATAAGCTGTTACTTACAGTGAAAGAATTCTGATTTTAATTGGAATCTATTTAAAGACCAATTCATCTTCAAGACCCCAAATGATAGAATTTTAAGCTCTGGAAGCCCAGGAGAGGAGGATGGAGTGGGGCGGGAGTAGGGTTTACAGCAGAGAACTTCTGTACTTGGGGAAGACCCTGGTGCCCACCGTGTAGTTGAACATGAATTCTACTTAGAGAGGATCCTCGGGTGAAGGCCCCTGGTGAGTGAATCCTGATCAAACCTAAGAGGACATGCTCTGCTTTGGGGGACACACTTATACACAAACCTTCTATCTTCACACTTTATCATAGTAAATTCTGTTTTCTTCCAGAGAAGGTAAGGGCATAGGCTAGCAACAGCTTGCAGTCATGCAGAAAAGGTTTGGGTCTGAGGGCAGAAGGTTTGAATTCAAGTCCAGCCCATGACAATGAGAAGCTAGTCACTTCACCTTTCTAAGCCTTGATTTTCTAAACTAAAAAATGGAAATGAAACCTCCTTGCCTTCTCCATAGGCTATGGAGAGGCTCAAATGACACGATTCACAGGAAAGTGCTTTGAAAGGATAAAAGTTGGAGCAAGGCAGTGGTGATAACAATGAATGTCGTGCCAGCATATTGTTTCCAGGAACATAGGCTGTTTCTTGATTCTCCAATTCTTAAGTCAAGCCTGTTACATCTCAGAAATTAGAGGCAAGAACATATAAGTTATCCCACTCCAGCTCATTACCAGTAGAGATGGCAAAAGTGACATTCTGACCTGATACACAAAGCTATTTAAGGAACTTGAAAAGTAAACACAGGATTATGTGTTTGCTGCCCTGGGCAATGAGCTGTCACTTTCATAAGCACTGAAGCCAATAAAATTTACCAGTCTACAGCAGCACTTTAAACCACTATGGCCATACAAAACCTCGTTATTAATCACATTATGAGGGTATCTTTTTTGGGGCTAGTGTGATTATATGTGTACTTTATGACCTAGTTAAAGATTTATGGGGGGCTTCCCTGGTGGCGCAGTGGTTGGGAGTCCGCCTGCCGATGCAGGGGACGCGGGTTCGTGCCCCGGTCAGGGAGGATCCCACATGCCGCGGAGCGGCTGGGCCCGTGAGCCATGGCCGCTGAGCCTGCGTGTCCGAAGCCTGTGCTCCACAACAGGAGAGGCCGCGATAGTGAGAGGCCTGCGTAGGGCAAAAAAAAAAAAAAAAAAAAGATTTATGGGACTACTGGAACTGAGCTAGCCAAACAAAACTGCGACCAACAAGCCCATCTCTTGTTTGGGTGAAGAGGGAGGGAAACAACATCGTTAATAATAGGGATGGGGGGGGGAGACAGAAGATTGTGTATAACTCCCCAAGGGCTCTACAGGCGTTATCTTCACAGCAACCCAGGAGGTAGGCATGATGCTTATCCTCATTGTATATATAAGACAGGTGAAACTTGGAGAAATTAAGCCTTCCATCATGAGCCTTTTTTTAGGTGGCTCCAAACAAGCATTGGAAACCCACAGGTTAGTTGACACAGCAGCAGCTTCCTGCCTTAGTTGATATCAAGAGCTCAGGGCATTTCCTTGTGATTGCTACTTTGAAAATTAATTTCTCCACCCACACTCCTAGATCTCCTTGGATTCCTCCTTCAACAGAAACCAGCATCCTGACCTGCAGTCCAGTGGGGCTCACAATAAGTGCCCAGCCAGCACCTGTTGATGGACAACACCTGGCCACGTGATAGTACCAACAATGGCCATGCCACTGTCACCAGCCACGTGCCAGGCACCATTACTGTTACTTATTACGTCAAGCCCCTAGGAAGATAACATCAATTTCTTTTTATAAAATTAGAAATAGGAGAGTTAGAAAATTGTCCAAGGTCACATGGCTTTCAAGTGGCAGAGCTGGGATTCAAACTCAGGTTGACTTGGCTCCAAAGCCCATCATTGTTGCAGTGACAGGACCAGGAATCACACCCAACATTCTACACCAGAGCCAGTGTTTTCAACCTCCACATGAGGATGGCTTTGCCATCATCCTAAGATTCTTTGAGACTCATCCCTTGGGATGAGGAATGGGCAAACAGCAAATCAAAACAATTTGTTCCTTGACACGTTACAAAAGAAACAATGAAAAGACTGATACATTTTGGGATTTTACATCCTTAAAAGGACGTTCCTGTATTAGAGGCAAGGGAAAAGTAATAAGTATTAATACTTTTTTCCTCAAAAACATTCAAATTGCAGATATTCAGGACTGAGGATGATCGAGCAGGAAGGACTGGACCAGATTATCTGATTTGTTTCCCTCTTTTATTTTGCAGGTAAGAGTAGTGAGAAAGGCAAAATGGCTCGCCCAAGAGTTTATGATGGTGGAAAAGGGGCAAAGATGCTGGGAGCCAGGCTGCTGGGGCTCAAATATGGGTTCTTTTGCCTACTGCTGAGTCACCTGGGCAAGTCATTTCATCTGTCAGTGTCTCGGTGTTCTCAGCTGTGCACTGGGGGCAACAGGAGTATAAACCTCATCAGGTGGCTGTGGGGATTAAAAGGGAGCAGTGACTCCGTGGAGAAGCTCAGTGCAAGTGTGAGCCAACAGGATTATGATGCTCGTCATCATATAGCAAGTGGACCCTGGCCCAGGCCATCCCAGGGATAAACGTGAGCTTGTATCAGCTCACAGGGATGGCCCGACTCTCATGAACAGGGTCCTTAACTCAGAGGTTTAAACAAACAGATAAAAACAGAGAGGGGGAGGTTTACTACTGCTTTTTAAGGAAAATAAAAACACTTTTTGAGGAAAAAAAACCGTGTTGAATTTGTAGGCAATGATTTTATACATGAAATTTAAAGAGAAGTTTTCAATGGGACAAAAACAGCAAGGCTTTTCAAAAACCAAATTTTCTTTTTTTTTTTTGTGGTACACGGGCCTCTCACTGTTGTGGCCTCTCCCGTTGTGGAGCACAGGCTCCGGACACAGAGGCTCAGCGGCCATGGCTCATGGACCCAGCCGCTCCGCGGCATGTGGGATCTTCCCGGACCGGGGCACGAACCTGTGTCCCCTGCATCGGCAGGCGGACTCTCAACCACTGCGCCACCAGGGAAGCCCCCAAAACCAAATTTTTTTAAGCACACTATTTTTAACACAATGAGATTCTCTTTTATAAAAAAACAATCAACTTACTCATCTTGTAAGTCTGGAATATTAAGGTATTTTCAGGGCTGAGGGTGAAATGGGTTCTTATTAATTTACTGACATCTAATTCATTTATAAATAGGCCAACTTTGAAAGCTTCTATAATCCACACACCTTTGTTTTAAAAATAAAAAATAAGAATGCTATACACTTATGTAGCATTTTGCCTTTCAAAGTAGATTTGTTCCCATTTTTCATTGGATAATGTGAAGTGAGGCAGGTATCATCACTGGAGGCTCAAAGAACAAGGGCTACTGCAGTGCAGCAAGTAAACACTGAAAGGTGCATACAAAGAAAGGGTTCTAGTGCTGCCTTGTGACCTTAGAAGGTCACCTCAGCTCCAGGGCTCCAAGTTTCTTACCTGTAAATGGGCTTCTAAGGTTCCTGCCAAGTCTCAGATTCTAAGACATTACACACACGCACATACAAACACACACACCACGTAATGTATTTTTAAGTCCCTAATATCCATCAATAATTATAGAACTTGGAGATTACACCTGCATTTAACCATATGTCCTAAAGTATTATTTCCTTGAATGACAGGATGGCTACACATTTCAGTTACGGTGTTAGGGCATCAAAGTGGCATTTGATAGGCTTAGAAAATGTTTGATGAGCTAGTATCTACTCTTCGTAAGAAACTTGTTATTTGTTTTCAGCCCCTTTCAATCTATTAATATCACCTAATGCAGACCATTACATAAGAAAATTACATGACTAAAGATAGAATGACAAGATGACACAGGCAAATGCACGTAATTTCTGCACTTTCACGGGAATTTTCTTAGACAAACGTAATTTCTGACATGCTGAAAAGCTCTGTCCCATGCTTTCCATGACCCTTGTTATACTGAGACTGTGAACCCATTTGCAAGTGAATACAGGGACACATGTTTCGGAGGCACTAGGCAAACTTTGAGTATTTTTACCATGAAATAATGAGCTATTTCAACTGCAACAGTGTTTGGAAATGGTGCACTTTGAAAGAGAGATAAGCACTGGCCTAACACAAAGGGCATTTTGTCTTAAAATTCTGAGCTACAGGAAGAAGGGGATAAATCATAAACACAGAAGCATTTCATACATGAAAACTGACAGAGCGGTTGTAAAATCTTACTAGGTATCCAAAGCGTGGAAACTCAAACTAGAACTCTTTGCGGCTCTAGGGTCGGTCTGGGTAATACACCCATGAATTCTCAGATGCAATGTCTCTTTATACCTTTGCAGAAGATCTTACCCTTGTGACCTTTGAGCGTCTATTTTTAGAACGGCTATTCTTTAATAGCTTGGTTTTGGAGTTTTGGTGCTGTGTAGGAAGATGCTAAAAGTTCAAAACCTTTTGTAGGTGGGAGAGGTGAAAAGGCGAAGAGAGTGAGGACAAAGAATGTGAAGTTCCCCCACTGCTGAGCTCTGCTAGTGTAGAAGCTTCCACCCCTGCTATTTCAGGACAGGGGATCAGAGGCTTGAAAGCTGCTCAGCTCTACGCAGCCCCTGAAACCTGGTTTAATAGAACTCTGGATATTCTGTTCTATCCTCTCACATGCCTAAAAATAGTATGAAATCGACACTAAAAAGACACACCGTCTAATCCAATGCTTCATTGTTCACTTTCCTTCTGGGCCTTTTTTTATGGACATGGAAAGAGAAAAAAATACCTACTAGTGTTAGGACTGAAAATCAGACACTAGCATCAAAAGATAGCCGACTCACAAAGAATGACCTGAGGCCACATCCCAGGCACACAGTTATGTGTTAATAAAAGAGCAGGTTCTAGAGCAAGGTCGGCCTGGGTGCAAATCTTGGTGTCGCTACTCAATAGCAATGTGACCTTTATCAACTTAGCTTCCTCTGGGCCTCAATTTTTTCATTATAAAAAAAGGAAATGCATCTTATCAGATTACTGCTAAGATTAAATCTAAAGTGATACATGATTCACATATTAACAGATAAAACAAGCAACGGTAAGTGCTAGTTGTTACCAGTTTTAATAGCAAAATTATTATTGTGCTTAGGTAAAATGACAAATTTGGAGGAATTACATATGCGGATAGAAAGACATTATAAAATTATAATAATTAAAATAGCTTGATATTGGTCCATGAATGGAAAAACAGAACAATAGAATAGGATAGGGAGTTCAGATATAGTCTTTTTTTTTTTCAACATCTTTATTGGAGTATAATTGCTTTGGAATAGTGTGTTAGCTTCTACTTTATAACATAGTGAATCAGCTATATATATACCTATATCCCCACATCTCCTCCCTCTTGTGTCTCCCTCCCACCCTCCCTATCCCACCCCTCTAGGTGGACACAAAGCACGGAGCTGATCTCCCTGTGCTATGTGGCTACTTCCCACTAGCTATCTATTTCACATTTGGTAGTGTATATAAGTCCATGCCACTCTCTCACTTCGTCCCAGCTTCCCCTTCCCCCTCTCCATGTCCTCAAATCCATTCTCTACGTCTGTGTCTTTATTCCTGTCCTGCCCCTAGGTTCATCAGAACCTTTTTTTTTTTTTTTTTTAGATTCCATATATATGTGTTAGCATATGGTATTTGTTTTACTCGTTCTGACTTACTTCACTCTGTATGACAGACTCTAGGTCCATACACCTCACTACAAATAACTCAATTTCGTTTCTTTTTATGGCTGAGTAATATTCCATTGTATATATGTGACATATCTTCTTTATCCATTCATCTGTTGATGGACACTTAGGTTGCTTCCA
>NW_021703598.1:0-3380 GCF_005190385.1 Monodon monoceros | reverse complement strand
GGGGGGAGGTGAGTATGGGCTTGCAAATGCTGCTCCATGGGCCCTAATGCTGTGATACAGACATTTAGTCCAGATCTGAAAGACAACTTGAGTCATTTCAACACATCTGCAAAACAGTCAGGTTCAAACATGAAGAGATGAATAGATATCAGTAAATTCTTTTTCACACTGCAAGCAATCTGCCTTCAGCTTTCAGCAAAACCTCAGTTTTCGGGTTACGAGGGTAACGGTTCTGAAGCAACCAGTACGATGCTTACACCAGTGCTTTCTCCCCACGATGAATAAGTTTTCAGTCTCCCCACCAGTGCTCATCCCTTCTCCCCTTAATGTCTTGGCCAAAATTCAACCATCAGCCCAGAAAACCCTGTCCTAGTTTCATTGCCTTGTACTTGACCACGTTATTTCAATCACCTTGGCACATTTATATTCCCTACGTCCTAAGGTAGGTAGTATATATATGAGATTTTAAATAAAAGAATGCCTGTAAAGTACTTAATGCTCAACTCCTAGCACAATATGAATATTCCGTAACTGCTGACTAGCATTATTATTATATCATTTACATTAAAACTAATCTGTACTTTCTTTCACACACCCATGTTCTTTGTCCCCAACTGGGGTAAAGGAAATAAATGAACACTTATTGATTATCTACAGTGAGAGCATAGAATGCAGTGTAGGCTCTAGAATTAGTGGTGTTCAAGCCTGAAACTGACCTGGATTTGAATTCCAGACCTCTCACTTACTTCGACTTTACTACGCCTCAGTTCCCTTACTGATAATTAGAGATAATAGACATTTCAGGGACCACGGTAAGGATTAAAAGTATTATAATGTTCGGATCCAGATAGGGCACTCATTACCTCATTTAATGTAAACTGTTAGATAATCTGATTGAGTTTTGAGAATCTGATAACGGCTCTGCATCCTTTTGCTAAAAATAATTAGATAGGTAGATAACTATTCATAGCATTTTGCATATAATTCCAGGGCTTTGCTAATATGAAAATCAATCAAAGGCTTTAGTTGGAACAAAGAGCTCAGAGAAATTGTTATGGGGCAAGAATTATAATTCTTCTTGAAATACAGACTATCATCCTGGAGAAGAAAGAACAACATTTTAATGTGGTCAAATTTGGGTCAAAACCATGCACTTCCATAATGGCGTTTCCACCGGGTCTTGATCTGACTGGGATTGAAATTTCTGACATTACTGTCCCCATCACAGACTTGGAAGACCTGGCAGACAATCAAGTGCAACCTATAGTTAAAGGTCGCTCATCTAAAAAAATGGGTATGTTACCACCATTCTGACAAGAGCATTATGAAGACTAAGAAAAAGCACAAATAAACTCTCCTAACACCTGACAGCCAAGTAACACATCTTTCAGCTCTTTCAATTCTTTTCCCTTCTTACCTTACTTATTTCCTTCACGTATCTGATCTACTCAACCGTGTGATGGTCTTCATCTTCAGACATCTTGCTGTCTGGGCTGTTCAACCCTGTGACAGAAAAAGCACACTCACTAGGGACTAGGAGTTTGAGAAGGACTTAGAAAATTGTTTGACACCTGGAAAACATGGCTCCAGAATAGGAAAAAAAATCTGCAAAATTGAGATAAAAACTTGTGTAATTAATATTTTCAACTAATATTACTACAACAGCAATGTTACTCAGCTTTCATATAGTTATCTATAAATTATACTGGATATGTGACTTGGGCACATTTTAATGCATTTGATAACATTTAGGGTAAAGCTTCTAAAAGGGCAACTGCCTAGGACTGAGGAAGGTTTAAAAATGGCCCTGCACAGAATGAACTAGAAGTGACTTCAATGGGAGGGTGAGGCAGAGATGCTGGACCCGGAAAGTGACAGAGCAGGCGTACATTGGAGAGAGCTTTCCTACACAGGAGAGCCAAGAATTTGTTACTTATTGAGTGGGGAGCATGAAGGTAGGGGACCCTATAATGAGAATCCTAGGATTGCTTCTAGATTTCTAACTTGGATAAATGACAGGACGGTACTCTTTGGTGAACACTAAAGGAACAGCAACAGCAGCAAAAGTCAATGCCACCTTTAAAGTAAATTTGGCAGTCTTCTCCTTTTTGAATGAGTGAAAATGCATTAATTAAAGACATACACATTCACACACCTGCTAATATCTGCTCTTCTGCAATCATGTGTTTTCTGTAGAGCGTCTAAATATCTATTCCAGTTGAAGTAGTGCTTAAATACTTCAATATGCCTCTTTTCAGCCAAAAAGAAAAACTGTCTATGACTGTTTCAACATATTTTAAATATATGTATAATCATTGCCAACTTATCTGCTCTGCAGATACTAGTTTCCTATACGATATTTAATATCTCCCTTTATTGAAAGTGTCACTGCTCAGTATTATGATTAATGTTTTTCATTTTTATTATATGTCTGAATGTTAGAATTATTGATTAATCTCTTTATTAATGGAATGATCTTCAGCACAATGTTAAATACTCTTCTTCTCTACCATTATTATATGCTTTTTTAAAGATTTTCCATACAATTACTTTAAATGGGATTTTCAGACTTTTTCAGGCTTTTCGAAGTCAGTAGGATAGGCTCCAGTGAGTAAAAGAAATGCTGAAGAACAACAATATGAATTAAACAAACTTAAGTAGTTAAGAAAGCACTAACCTAGCCATTGAGAAACATATACTAATATTTACATAGTATGTACATATAAATCAATAGTTTCAAAATGAGATAATCCACTGAACAAAATATCTTAAAATGTGAATTAAAAGATGTTGTAGGGCTTCCCTGGTGGCACAGTGGTTGAGGGTCCGCCTGCCGATGCAGGGGACACGGGTTCGTGCCCCGGTCCGGGAAGATCCCACATGCCACAGAGCGGCTGGGCCCGTGAGCCATGGCCGCTGAGCCTGCGCGTCCGGAGCCTGTGCTCTGCAACGGGAGAGGCCACAACAGTGAGAGGCCCGTGGACCGCAAAAGAAAATAATAGTAAATAAAAAATAATAATGATAAAAAAATAAAAGATGTTGTAAAATCTCTATATGATTAAAATACAAAAGAATTTATAAGCTTGGAATATAAATAATAAGTGCATTTTTGTCTGGGAGACAAGTTGTTATCTGGGAAACCTCAAGACATTTTGTAGATTATCGAAATCACGTTACTATCGATCTTGAGCATTTCTCCTATCAACTCTATAATTAGTATTGGAAATGAGCATTATGACTCTATTTCACTATCAGGAACACTGAAGAAACTATGTAAAGTGCTAAACCTTGGTTTTAACAAATAGAACACAGTTCATCTGAAGAAGATGTTACAATGAACTGAGGAATTAAAAGATCTCAGAGTAGAGAAATTTCACTGA
>NW_021703597.1:0-9783 GCF_005190385.1 Monodon monoceros | reverse complement strand
ACATACTTTCCCTCTGCCCCATCCTATGGGGAAAGTACCTCTGCTATAGATTTAACATTTGCCTCCCCCAAACTTCATATGTTGAAATCCTAACCCCCAAAGTGATGGTGTCAGGAGGTGTGGCATTTGGGAGGTGATAAGGTCATGAGGGTAGAGCCCTCATGAACAAAATTAGTGCCCTCATAAAAGAGACCCCGCAGAGGTCCCTCGACCTTTCTGCCATGGGAGGTTACAGAGAAAACACGCCAACTGTGACCCAGGAAGAGGATACTCACCGGACTGTGAATTTGCTCGCACCCTGATCTTAGACTTCCAACCTCCAGAACTATGAGAAATAAAGTTCTGTTGTTCATAAGCTACCCAGGCTCTGGTATTTTGTTATAGCAGCCCAAACGGATTACGATAACCTCTGTCCTTAGGTTTCAGACCCAGAAACTCAACTTTGTAGAGGTTACGAGGACCCTAAAGCCACTCAACCAGGCAGAGGCAGATTTGAAATTTAAGTCTCCAATTCCACATGTAAGTCTATCAGACCCTATCTCCAGACATGATGTCATGAACAAGAGCTAATGCAACAAAGAGTTTACATGCAGCAAAACAATTAGCAAACAAAGCAAGAATATAGTAGACCGACTGTTTTTGTCACCCAATAGCCATTCACCACTCTTCCAGTTGAACAGAAGCCATGCCCCGTGGGCACATTCAGCCCTGCTGTTTTCACTTCCCAGATTTGAGGGGTAGGAAATTATTATCCCTCCTGGCCATCAGCACCCTGACCTCTACCACCCACCGGGCCAGCTTCAAGAACAGCTGGATCCACCTGTTCAAATGAAACAGGTCTGCTCTCTGTGGTGTTGGCTTCTAGTTCAAGCAGCTCTCCCCACATGATAGCAAAGCTGGCTCCCAGCAGTTGCAAGCATGAATCCTACCAGCCTAGCAGTCCCAACAGATACCTTTTAAGTATTTTTTCCCCAAAGCTCCAGTTTAAAGTCCTAGGCTGATTCCAATTTGACCTGCTCTGGACAAACATTTTCTTTAGAACCAAGAAGGCTGCCAGACAAAATACAGGATGCCCGCCTCTTTAAAGCTGAACTTCAGATAAACGGTAATTTTTTTAGTAGAAGTATGTTGCATGCAATGTTGAAGACACCCTAAAAAGTCGTGGTTTTCATCTGCGGTTCAGCTTTAACTGGGCGCCCCGTGTGGGCTTTGCCGGCTGCGGTGGGCGCCGAGCGGGGTCGGCGGGGACGGTGGGGGACTGTGGCCCGAGCCGGGTTGCACACCCAGCCCACAGCGTGCAGGGAGAGAGGGGCAGCCTCGTCTCCGCTGCAGGAACTGAGACGCGGAGAAGGGGAGCGCCCCAAAAGGAAACCAGCTGCCCCTCCCAGGAGAGAGGAGATGGCTGTTCAGCAGCCAGAAACAGCAGAGGAGCCCGAGCACAGAAGCGGCGGCCTCTGAGGACGCGGCGCACATGTTTCTGGTGGGCGAGGGGCACGCGGGCCGGTCCGTGGGAAAGAGGGGAGCCCGCGCCGGCCCCTCCGCCTCCCGAGCCTGTGCGTTTCCCTAAAAGAGCAGCAGCTGTGCAAACTGACGGTTCACAGTTGTGATAAATCGCCTTAGGAAAGCACTTCGATTAAAGTCACATCTAACTGGAACGCAAGAAGTCATCCCTGAACAAATCAATTGCGAGAGGGGCAGCTCTGGGCGCGCACCCACCCCGCTGCTGTTTTGCTTTCCCCGCAGGACGAGGGCCGCTCACTGGGTCGAGGGGACAGCGCGCTGTCTCAGCTGGGGAAGAGGCGCTTCCTCAGGACACATGCAAAACCCAAAGCGTGAAAGGAGGCCTTTATTCCATTCCTTTGGGGGATTTCTTAATGACGTAAAGCCCAACTTGGTTTCAGATCTGCCTGTCGTTTCCGTGACAGAACCTTCCTGGGGGGTCCACCAGCAGCGGGGTGGCCAGGCGCCACAGGGCTGTGCTCTCCTTCCCAAGCCAGTTCATCTCCATCTGTAGCATTTTCAGAGAAACTGTCGGATAGGTTTTCTCCAATAGGTTCTTTTTCCTTCACTTTATAAAGTCATTCTCCTGCACAAAATGAACGGCCTGAAGACATCACTGAGCCTCTTTTTCTCCCAGGGTCAGGGCCACCACGGCCCCCAGACCACAGGGGCGCAGGGCCTCACAATGGGCTTCAGGCCTTCCCCTTCCCTTCCGCCCCTCCCACCCCGCCCTACCCCTCCCACCCCGCGCTACCCTTCCCCTCCTCCCCTGCAGAAATCACATCCCTTTCTCCAGACTCCCCACTTCAGCTTGACTTCCAGCAGATCTTTACCCTGCCAGTTAGTAATTCAGGACTAATTAGGTGATTGCTTTCATTTATGGTAGCAGTTGGGGTGGGGGGGGATGAAATGGCTTTGCCCCTATTCTTGTTGGAAAAATAAATTACACCCACTGTCACTTGAGATCTTATTTTCCCCCCAATCAAGCAAATGAGCAGCATGGTTCATTTTCCCAGCATTCACTCCTGAACAGACGGCAGTGCCCTGGAACGTGGCTTAGAGCTGTGTGGTCAGTGCAATTGTTTGGGGCTGTTTGTGCCGACAATGACAGGAGACGCCTGTCTCCCAAAAGTAGAGTGGCCCTTGTCTTGCTTAGGCCAACGAGCTGCCCGGAGCGCTGCCCGCCTGGCTTCTGAGGAAGATGTACACCGCCATCTAGTGGAGATGGGGGCTCACTGCAGTGTGCTCGTTCTCCCGCCTTTCCTTCTGGCCGGTAAGAACAAGCAATAATGCTTCTTGTAAGTTCCTAAAAGTAGGGGAGGTCTTATATTACCAGGAGTGAAATGTTTGCCTCAATGTCTGTAATGAAAGTGCAACCCCATGCTTGCACAACGTCTGTCTTGTCAGTAGCCCTCTTTCATCCCGATGTTTAGGTCCAAGACAGGATCGTCATTGTCTGAGCAATGGGTATCTCTCCGAAGCTGGGTAGTTCTCGCCTGTCCCAAGTAGTGTGGGAGGAGACAGTCAGCACCTTCACAGACGCCTTCATCTCTGCAGCCTCGCCATCACTCCTCATCTCGCCCACAGCAAGCCCGATTCCAAAGTGCACAGGGTAGAGGCGTTCGAAAGTTGGCTTGTTCAACCAGGGGCATTGCCACTTCCCAGAGGGAGCCAGAACCACACCCACATCCTAAGACTCTTTTCAGTCTTGGCGTTGAGGGGGTTCCCACTCTGTCCCCTGACTACACACAAGTCAGTGTCTTTTTCCTTTCCGCTCATTCTACCTACATGAAGAGCACGTTGATCTCCCCAGTTTTAACACAGGAACCATGATTTTCTTGGGTTTTGTGTATGGGCGGGGGGGGGGAGAGAATGGGAGAGAGAGCAAGTACATCCCAATATGGAAGGGCTTGGGGCCGTGGTTCTCAACCAGGGGCAATTTTGCACCCAGGAGACATTTGAAAGTGTCTTGGGACACTTTGGATGGTCACAGCTTAGGGGAGGCTAAAAGTCCTTCCATCACAGGACAGGCCCACAGCAAAGAAGCATCCAACCCCACCCAGCAGTCGTGCTGAGGCTGAGAAAGCCTGGTTTAGGCTCGCAGATATCACCCTCCAGCAAGCCGGTGAGAACACTGATTGTCCTCAAATGGCCCACACTGCAGAGGCTGTGGATAGATAATGCATCCTCTTCCAAGTCAGTACTGACCGCCGTTTTTCTTCTTTTATTTTAGACTCTTCCATTTTAAACATAATTTAGCTGTCTCTTTTTTTTGCCTCTGCTCTGCTGAGAAGAGAAAGGATTGGAAAGGGGGAGGGGAAGGTGACAGAAAAGGAGGATTAGAGGCCTGACCTGTTTCTCCTGGAGAAGCTGGGCACATTCCTCTCTCACACGTGCTTTGTGACCGAGCAGGGTACAATTAAAAGCACAATAATTTGCTTGTTATTCAAGTCAGGCATTAGTCCGGGTAATGGTGTGCTTGGTGTAGAGATGGATTTCCTTGTTCGGAGCTAAGCACAGGACTAGCTGAATTCTCCATGGAGAAATCTTGATTTGTTCAGGTCTTTCATGTTTTCTACAGAGAAGGGATTATGTCTTCCTAAAGAGGGGCGTTGCTTAAAAAGCTACAAAGTATAAGAAAAGGATTTAGGGCAGAGGGGCCTGTGGTTACGTAGCTGAGGGGTACAGGGAATTTCAGAGCCAAGGATTATTTAAAGCCATAAAGTTAAAAAAATAATTGCTTTAGGGACTTCCCTCGTGGTGCAGTGGTTAAGAATCCTCCTGCCAGTGCAGGGAACACGGGTTCGAGCCCTGGTCCGGGAAGATCCCACATGCCATGGAGCAACTAAGCCCGTGTGCCACAACTATGGAGCCTGCGTGCCACAACTACTGAAGCCCACGCGCCTAAAGCCCGTGCTCTGCAACAAGAGAAGTAACCCAGTGAGAAGCCCGTGAACCACAACGAAGAGTAGCCCCTGCTCACCACAACTAGAGAAAGTCCACGCGCAGCAACAAAGACCTAAGGTAGCCAAAAATAAAAATAAATTTTAAAAAATTTATTAAAAAACATTGCTTTAGCACTACTGCATCAGTGCTGGCGAGTACACTGTAAAGGCAATTAAGCATGAGCTAATATTCATTTTACTTTGGCTAATAACTGCATGGATCCAGGAGAGGGAGGGGAAAGAAAACATGCCCCCTCCCTGGCAATCAGGGAGGGCGTTGGTTTTGGTTTCTTTGCCTTATAGGCATGCTTATTAGTTGGGGTGCCCAGAATCCAGCCATCACAAGGGCCTTATTAGTTAAAACACAGGAAAATTGTTCTCTCAAGGCAGAACAGTGAATGCTCTGCTGTCCCAGTGACCAAGCAGAAGCCACTATTAGTTTTAACTCCATCGATTATTGTTAGCCAGAGAGGACATGACATACATAGTCCTGACTTCACCCATGTGCCTGCTGAGCCTGGGTCAGGGGCTCTCAACCCAGAGCAACTCTGCCCCCCTCCCCCCAGCTCCCCGTCCCCCGGACAATTGACAAGTTCAGGAGCCATTTCTGCTGTCACAGCTGGGGAAGGACTTCTGGCGTCCGCTGGGCAGAGGCCAGGGATACTGTAGGAGTATCCCACAATGCCCAGGACAGCCCACAGCAAAGAATTATCGGACACAAAATGTCACCAGTGGCAAAAGTAAGAGGTCCTGGTGTAGACAGAGGCAATTTCCTCTCCTTGAGTAGGTGAAGCTCTTCAGAATCTTTGCTTCCTCAAATACATAATGGACAAGTCATCAGATGACCATATTTCATGCTAACTAACACGCTTTTCTTCTCCCTTTTCTACACTGGGTATTCATTCTCCCACTTCAGGAAATCGAGTGACGCTAAGAAAAACTTGCCCTGGAAGAATGGTCTGCGGGGGCGAACCGAGACCCAAGTCGGTGCCCGCCCTCTCCTTCCCCGATTCACACACACGCACCCAAGAGAGAAGACAGCGAGCTTCTCTGCAATCCCCTGGTTCGGAGTTTTGAGAAGTTTTATTCCCTTCTCTGAGATTACCCATTCTTCCCTGCATGAAGCATGTTCAGCGAAGTCATTTGTCCTGCAGCTTTACAGGAGTCAAGAGCCCGCAGCAGTGAGATATCCATTTCCTCCCTGGAGAATGAGGACTCCCCCTGAGGGAGGTTAATGCTCAGGACAGGAGCATCCCTGGAGCTGGTGACAGCCAAGGGGCTGTGACTCAGGACTGTCCCAGGCAGGCCATCAACTCTCTGGGAGAGCCTCAAGGATGCACTTAGTCTCCGTTTACAGGAGGTGAGGAGGGCAGAGTGCTGCAGACAGGGAGCGGGGCGGCCACTCCCAGACTAAACCCTAGCCGGCACCCTGCAAGAGGCAGAAAACCTCTCCCCTCAGGTCCCACCAGCCCTGCTCTCCCCTTCTGTGCACCCCTTTCAAATGCGTTTTTCTGCTTTGCCCCCTCCCATTCAATCCGTTCTAGGTACAGTGGTCACGGTGATCCTGGTAAGTCCCAAGTCAGATCGTGTTGCTCGGAGCTCAAAACCCTTCAGAGGCTCCCATCTGGATTCGAATAAAAGCAGTCTTCTCCCTCTCTCCCCCTCCCCATCCCCGCCCCCCCCCGTCTCTCTCTCTCTCTCTCACACACACACACACACACACACACACGCACGCACGCGCGCGCGCGCGCACACACACACACACACACACACACACACCGTCCCTCCCCTTCCCTCAAGCCCTTCCAGACACACTGGCACGCTGTCCCTGGCTGTTCCTAGCAGCTCCCTCCCCATAGCCTCCTGCACTTGCTATTCTCTCTGCCTAGAATGTTCTTTCTCTCCGTATCTACAGGGGCTGCTCTCTCCGGTCTGTCCACATGTCCCCTTCTAATTAGGGTAGCCCTCTTTCCCTTTGGTGCTTTATTGTTCCCGTAGCCTGCATCATCTGGTAACATGCTAAAAACTTCCATGCTTTCATTTGCAGGTCCTTCCCTACCCCACCTCTCACTCCCAGATTGCAAGGCTCTCTGTATAATGTTTTCACAGCTGTCTATCTCGAGGACCAGGTACAGTGACTGGCTCCAGCAAGCACTCAGATATTCGTTGGAGAAATTAGGAAATGGACCAGGCTACTTAGCTTCAGAAGCTCTTTCATGGAAGTTCCCATCCCCTCCGTACCAGTTCTCAGCTAGTTGACTGAAGACTAGCACCCTGACAATGAAGCAGCTCTAAACTGTGAATGACAAAAATATTTACTGTGTCTCCGAGGGCCACTTGTGTTTGGTGTTTTATTTTTTTAATAGTTTTTTAAAATTAATTTTTAAATTTATTTATTTTTGGCTGCGTTGGGTCTTCGTTGCTGTGCGCGGGCTTTCTCTAGTTGCGGCGAGCGGGGGCTACTCCTCGTTGCGGTGTGTGGGCTTCTCACTGTGGTGGCTTCTCTTGTTGCAGAGCACGGGCTCTAGGTGCATGCACTTCAGTAGTTGTGGCACACGGGCTTCAGTAGCTGTGGCTCGCAGGCTCTAGAGTGCGGGCTCAGTAGTTGTGGCGCACGGGCTTAGTTGTTCCGCGGCATGTGGGATCTTCCCGGACCAGGGCTCGAACCCGTGTCTCCTGCATTGGCAGGCGGATTCTTAACCACTGCGCCACCAGGGAGGTCCATGTTTGGTTTTTAATTGTAGTGAAATGCACATAAAATTGTATCATCGTATCACTTATGAGTGTAGAGTTTAGAAACGTTCAGGAGATTCACGTTGTGCGGCAGCCAATCTCCAGAACTCTTTTCTTCTGGAAAAACTGGAACTCTCTGCCCTCCAGCAACCGCTACCCCCAGCCCCTGGCACCCACCATTCGACTTTCTGTCCGTATGAACTTGACCACTCTAGGTGCCTCATACAAGTGGAATCGAGAGCATTTGTCTTTCTCTGACTGGTAGGTTAGCATCATGTCCTCAAGATTCATCCATGTTGTAGCCTGTGTCAGAACTTCCTCTTTAAGGCTGAATAATATTCTCTTGTGTATACACCCCGTTTTGCTTATCTATTCATCTGTCAGTGGGCAGTTGGGTTGCTTCCACAGTTTAGTTATTGTGAACAATGCTGCTATGAACATAGGTATACAAAGTATCTTGGAAAACCTGCTTTCAGTTATGTTGGGTATATACCCAGAAGTGGAACTGGACCATATGGTAATCCTACTTTTAATTTTGAGGAACCACCATGATATTTTGCACAATGGCTGTACCATTTTACATTCTCACCAGTAGTGCACAGGGTTCCAATTTCCTACATCCTCATCAACCCTTGTTATTTTTTGTTTTCACAGTAGCCACCCTAATGTGTGTAAGGTGGTATCTCACTGTAGTCTTGACTTGCATTTTCCTAATGATCAGTGATGCTGAGCATCTTTTGATGTGTTTATGGGCCATTTATGTATCTTCTTAGCAGAAATGTCTAATCAAGTCCTTTGCCCATTTTTTAGCCAGGTTGTTTGCTTTGTGGTTGAGTTTTAGTTCTCTGTACACTCTAGATATTAATCCCTTATCAGATATATGATTTCCAAACATCTCCTCTCATTCTGTGATTGCCCTTTTCCTCTGTTGATAGGGTCTTGATGCACAGAGTTTTAAAATTTTTCATGAAGTCCAATTTCTCTATTTTCCTTTTGTTGCCTGTGCCTTCGGTGTCATATTCGAGAAATCATTGCCAAAATCTAATGCCATTAAACTTTGGGGCACTTGTGCTTTTTAATAGGACCTTTTAATGACAAGTTCCCCAGTTTGGGGAGTTCAGAGCCCTGAAACCTAACTATAAGTGTTCCCAATGCAGAAAGTACATAAGAACCAGAGTGCTTAATCAACATTTCTGTTGGCAAGCGAGGTCCCAAGGAGCGTGTGGAAGCACAGCAGAAGTAACATGGAGGACTTTTAGGAATGTTCTCTGCCACCTTAGTTTTCTCCCTCTTTCTCCATATATCCCTCCCATTTTTCCTTCCTTCCTTTCAGATAACATGTCTGGGGAAAGATATGGTGAAGAAAATGCTTTTACCTCACTCCCCTATAACAACACTGACCACCCCATGAGCCTTGGAGAAGCAATTTGCCTAATTTGGAGAGAAAAACTCCATTCAAGCCCTGCTGGGATGCAAGTTCAAATCTGCGTGACCACAAAACCCACGTTCATGGACTCACTTGCCTCTATTGCTTTTTTAAGCTATAGGAATGCTGGATGAGGAATGTTGTCTGTTATCAACTAGCAAAACACGATCCCCCTTTGAGCCTTCATGTCATTACCTATAAGATGAAAATGGACAAGCACAGCACATCTCCAGTGTTACTTTTGAAATTTTCAGTGCTATCTTACATGAAAATAACATGAAGACACAGAAGCAAACCTGCCTTATTCCCCCTTATGCCTTGACTTCTTGGCCTGCAGAGAGGCCTCCAAGACCCTCCTTGGACGATCCAGGGTTCAGCCCAGCACTGAGCTAGACGACCATGGGCTCCCCTTCCGTGAGTGAGTCTTTGCATGGCTGTTTTGGGTTTTTTTCCCTAGACTCTCATTTCTTAAACGTTTAACAGGAGAGCCAGTCACAGATCTCCCTTTCACCCGAGGGCTGGCAGGTCACGAGGTCGCCAATATTTGTTTTATGTACTGCTAAGAGATTAAGGGGCAGTATAATTTCAGAGAAAAGTTAGGTTCTCTGGAAGTCAGGAACCCCAGCACCCCGCCCTTAAACACTCGAATGACCTTGAGCAATGAAAGGTCTCCAGACCTTCATTTCTCGTCTTCAAATGAGAAGACAAATTGGACAACATCACTGTTTCCTAAAGTGTGGTGTGTACACCGCTGTGGAAAGTAAGCAATAGGTAGAAAACAGTTAGTTGCTTTTATCTTATGTATATATCTATAAATACTTAAATAGCCTCTCAGCTCTACAGTATCTTAGCTATTATTGCTACAGCAAGGCTGAAGTCGGTGACACACACACAAGCAAGACCCAATGCTAGTACATGCGGTGAAGGTATCGCACTTTCAGGAATTGTCCTTTCCACCCAAACTGTCCAGAAAGATTGACACCGATGAAATGGATCGCTATTGTGGATCCTCATGTACCAAATTCCCATGTGTTTTGCTGAGAAGACCTCAGCAGTGCATCAAAGCATCCCTTTGATGCAATGTGAATAAGGTTTAAAAAAGTTATTAATGGGGGAGGCAAATGTTAAATCAATAGCAGAGGTACTTTCCCCATAGGATGGGGCAGAGGGAAAGTATGT